>NC_092655.1:15130405-15430405 GCF_032118995.1 Asterias amurensis
TTCATCGCAAACTTATGATACATTGCGCCATTCTGTGCTTCGGTTATAGCGGTGTACGTCTTGAAGTATAATTTGTCCGTGATTTAGAGTAAAATGGCGCTACATTTAGTCTTGCGGTATTTTACCTGGTAGACTCAGATTGCCGATGACAATCAGCGACGCAACTGCAGCAAAGAGAGCTTAAAATCGTAAAAAGGAGATCTATCTGGTTTCGATTATTTTAACCATCATTAAAGTCACCTGGAAATAGATTTTTTTTCTTTCAAACATAAGAGTATATGCTTACGAACAATAAAACAATTTTTTTAGTAATTGTTTGTCACGATTTACATGTTATATGTTATATATAAAGTCGTTGGGGGGCTGACTCCGCCTACCCCTTTAGTAAACACAAGTGCAAAGCAATACATGTACGTCCAAGTCGTGAGTTGGTACGTTTCAAAAAGTGTTTTTCTGCATTCAGCAGCAATACACCTGGTCGGCATTGCCAGAAAAAAAACATTTTTTTTTTGAAACGTACAAACTCACGACTTGGTCCGTACATGTACTTTGCAATTGTGTTTACTCTACGCATTACAGACAAAGTCTGCCTCGATTGACGTCACGAACAGCGCCCTCTCGGGTCGGGGTCTACTCTTAAATAATTATGTAAATAACATAATAACTGATTTTTTAAAACCTTAGTTAACTGTTTATTCACATTCAACTCATCAAAACACATCTATTAGTGACAAAAGCTTTATTTGGAAAAAATACCACTTCCAGGTGACTTTAATGTAACTTCAACGGCTGATGGTTACACTTTGGTATTGTCACTTTTCAACTCGGCTCCGTTACGTGCTGTCTGGTACCTTCCATACATAGATTTTGTTGTGAAGATTTTAATTGTGTAAAGGATTATAGTTTGATGAATAATATGACGAAAACAAACTTTTATCCTTTTGAACTGAATTCATGATTTATTGTCTCATTCTTCTCACGTAGCTATTTAGTAGGGTCAAAACGTGTGGCCAGTAACACTATTTTGCAAGTACATGTACACCATGTAGTGTTAGTTGGACGCAGTTTGCTAACAGCCATTATAACCTTTTTAAAATAAAATCAGTAAATTAATAATTAATAAATTTATCATTTTATCTAAGTCGACTTGTTGAGATAAATTATGTCAGTAAGTCGATTTATCATTTTATCTAAGTCGACTTGGTGAGATAATATGTTAGTAAGTCGACTTGCCTTTTTATCTAAGTCGACTTGTTGAGATAAATTATGTCAGTAAGTCGACTTACCATTTTATCTAAGTCGACTTGGTGAGATAAATTATGTTGTTAAGTCAACTGATTGTTTTGAATAAGTCGACTTAGCAAAATAATAGTCGGTAAGTAACTGATTCCACGAAATAAGTCGTCTTGATGAGATAACGTATGTCGGTAACTCGATATGACGGATGGCACTCCTGGAGCTCCGTACAATCGTACAATAATAGACAACAAAAACTAAAAAACGATGCAAAACACATGTAGGGGATGGAGGGGCCCATAAAAAGCAAACCTTAACGAGTATATACGGACCCCCCCCCCCTTTTTTTCTAACGAAGAAAGCAATGTAAGCAATTCTATTTGGTGGGTGTAATCTTATGTAGCGGCAAAACAGTTCAAAATTACAGGAAGAACAAACACAAAACCGTTAGCGTAAAATAAAACTTAACCATATATTTAAATGAAACAGATAAACAAAATACCCAACATAATAATAAAACATAAAGGGGAACACTAGTTGTGTGATAAAAAAAAATACTAGAGAAAATGGGCCCCACAACTCTTGCTGGAAAAAAAAAACATGTCGAAATATACCATTGTTATCAATTAGAGACGTTTGTTCATGGTCCGTTTAATAAGTGGGCGGTTGTATCGACAACAGACTTTTATCCTTTTGATCACAATCAGCCCATGTATAATAAACGGCTGACGATTGCACTTTTGGTATTGTCTGTTAAACTCGTGCCATTGTGTGCTGTCATGTTACCCTCCACACATAGATTTTCTTGTGAATAGTAGCTGTGTATGATTCATGGTTCGCTGAATAATGTTGCGATAACAAACTTTTATCATTTCGCCCTGAATGCTTGATTTATTATCTAGAGGTAAATGCTTGAGGCCAGTAAGTAAACCTTGTAGTTTTTGTTGGAAACCGTTTGCTAACAGCCATTTCTGTTACCCTTTGAAATAAAATCAGACAATTTATAAGTTTGCTTGTTGCATAAAATTAAATTGAAGATGATGCCTGAATTGATTTTTACAATCAGAGTTGGACTCTAGACTGACGTGTTGGACTCCATGCACACTACAAGTGGTTCAATAGGTAGTGCAATTCCAATAATTATGCTGATGTTTTCATGATGTCAGCATCAACAGGAAAATCCAACAACTCTGTCCTCTTCTGCTTTCAAAAACACCAACGTGATTTACACACGACGTGCTGTACACAGACTACGTTTGTACAGCTTTCATGAAGACTAGCGGGATGGCGCGCTTCGCGCGGCACCCCGCTAGATGAGGAGGATTCTAGTATGCAAATGTTGTAAAAGGTAATATGGGGACAAGGGAGGTATGCTTACAGGTAATAATCATTTCGTAGGATTGGATAAAAAATTGTATTTATAATCGGTATGGAAATTTGTCATTAATGTTGTATTTTGATAAAAATTAATTGTTGAGCGTGCACAACTTAGTTGTGAAACGTCGCGACGCGTCGCCTCCCCTCCTCACCTTCTTTCTCTCTTGCGTTCTCCAACTCAAGGAATTAGTGTTCGTTTCTGGAATTGAGCTTTAATATTGGGGATGGGTATACTTGGCAATGATGGTACTTGGCATGATATGTAGGGTATTTCGTAATATTTTAGTGTTGATCGAGTGGGCCAACGCATTATCCGTAATGTGGATTGTGTTTCGCCTAATTTACGCATAGTTTTAATTCAATCGGCTTTTGTCATTGTGTCAATTTTATCCACTGCACTGAGTATTTCCCAGCTAAGATGACTGTAAGGGTAATAATGCTTAGTCGACTAAACATATAGCACGTACACTGCTCCAATGACACACTTATTTTATTGTGTTGAGCACATTTTGGTATAATTCAGTTCCACGGATTTGAGTGGTCTAAGTCTGGTCTCCCCCTCAACAATAATCACCGCTGCTAATAGCACAGGAGAAATCCGACTAAAAAGGCTTGTATGAAAGTGGTACCCTCTTTTAAAACAAACTCATAATCACAGCCACTAATAGCAGCGGAGTTTATCTGACTGAAAAGGAAGCTTCGAAGAAGTTCTGGTATACAGCAAATAAAAAGAAACGCGCCAGTTGGTATGGACTTTAACGACAAAGTCAATTTCTGCAAATTGTATTGAAAATAAATATATTTAATGATTGTTTGCTATAACTGTTGAATGATTTTTGCTTTGTTTCCAATGACGTGTACACGATTTTAGAATCTAAGGCCCCATTCATCGTGATTTATTGAGCGTATACGTCCAACGACGCATACAAAGTTGTCTGAGCACCAGACAACAAATAAAGCGAGTTTTCGGAACATGCTGTGCAACATCTAATCTACTGTTTTTACCACCGCTTTTGGGAGTAACAGAGCGTCGGCCTCATTAATTTTTAGTTTATTGTCATATCAATTAATTCTCATGTAAACTTTCTGGTCAACATCCGCCGGGGCGCGCGCCCCGCGTGGCGAAGTCCCCTGATAAAACATCCAATTTTATAATATGTTATCATAATTATCTGTGGAACCCTATACAAACTAAAATAATAGAAACGGTAATTTTATGGGTCTTTAATAACTACCCCTTACATCCTCTCACTTAATTCACTTTCAGAAAACATTTGCCTTGTTGTTTTAAGGGTTTGTAGGCCAGTTTGGTTAATTTTGTATGGAGAAATTCGTAAAAAGTACCCGATTCAGCTGCACATGAGGGCTCTTTCGATAACAAAACCCGACGGCCGATTGCTTAACCCCTAGTCCCTGCACCGCCCGAGTTTGCTGAAAACTAATACTTCAAGATTCTTGCAGTTAATTACTGGAATCGTAGTTCAAATTTTAAAAGATAGCCACAGCTTAATTTGTATGCACAATTTGCATAAGTACAAGTTCGCATGAGAACAATACATGTCTCTCGTTAAACGGCTACGGTAATTTTTATGGCGAATATTTGTTTGTAAGGATAAAATGGACACAATAGCTTTGCAAGGCTTTTATCTGACTCAATGATTATACTGATTAAATGCGAAGGCGTGAGTTTTCGACAATATTATCATGAATGATGAATAAATACAGTTTCCTTTGTGTTTACTAATGAGCGTCTTGTTGGGGTAAGAGCTAAATTATTTCACCATCATTAGCTTCATTAGCTTAATAATGACTATCGAGGATTCTTTTGATGTTCCCTTTTTTCTACAAACACAAGCTAGCAAGGTTTCCTCCTACCACTACAGTATATCGATAGGCGGCTAGGCGGTCCAGTGGCTAAATGGTTAATACAAAAAGGATTTGGCAAAATCTACATCCTGAGTCCTGACCAGGCTGCGTTCTAACAATTTTGTTGCGTCAGAACTTTGAATGGAATGTTCGTTTACAGCTTCAAAACAGCCGTTGATGTTTCACAAAGTTCGTAACTATGAAAGCATACTATTCTTAAACGGCGATTTCATGTACTCTTTTGTAGGTTTAACTGGCAAAACCTATACAATGTATATGAAAAGAATCAGTTATGCATTTACTTTCTTTTTGAAAATGTTTCAACTTTTGCGTGTATACGTGCTGTGTGTGGGGGATGACATGTGGACTGTACGACTAATAGTGCAGAGTTAAATGGAACAAATAAAGTTTCACAACAATGGGTTGCTGTTTGATGCGTTTAAAAAAAGCTGGAAAGTTGGGTAGGCCTGCATGAGTGACTTAATTGTAATAAACACATATGTAACAGATGCATGTATTAAAGCCTAATGTTTTTTATTTAACACGCGAAATTAAACCCTCTGTACAAAATGGTATATACACAATGCCATTTACCCCTCAGCGAAACATCATTGAGTCACTCTGGAATGTTAATGGGAGTCCGAGGTTGCCACCCACTTCAAACCTAAAGAGATGGCTCTGTGTGCAGCCTACAGCTCTCACTTCAGCAAATCACTTCTCTATACAGCATTAATTCAGTCAATTAAAAACAATTTAACAGGTCATTTATTTGAGGTATTTGTAAAGCGCTTAGAGATAACTTTATATTAGGCGCTATATAAATCGTAATATTATTATTATCTCATACACTCACCTTTACCATTGGGTACCAGGTTGTCGTATACTGTAGTCAACGGCCTATCAGTAACGAGTGGGTTGTTAAAGCCCTCCCTGATACTAGCAGCACTATTGAGCACCACGGTGAGCTGCCCAGCTAGATTGACACTCAAAACTTCCCCGTGCTTCCTAGACTCATACATGAGAGTTTCACTCGGGCATTCACTTCTGAGAAGCTTTGGCAAATAGCCGAGGAGCGGCCAACCCGTCGGTCCGGGCGGGAGGTTTCGGGGGCTTTTGCGGCGAAGTGCTAGCCAATACACGCCAAGCAGTACGGCTATTCCGAGCAGCAGTGTCTTAAGGTCGATAAGACCAAACATGGAAGTTACACCCATGTTTCTTAATTTTAAGATCAGTAAATGCCTCCCAAACTCTTCCACTTGAAACGGCAGATCGGTGGGCACTGGTATTGTTGTCTGAAAACACCCACAGTCACAAGAGCGTATTTTTATCCTTCGCACACAGATAACCTTCTTGACCCGATTCTGCCTGAATAGACGTCGTTTCGCATCAATTGACGGCATTGACACTATTTTGACTATAATAAAACCTTATGAAAGAAAAAAAATTGAAAAAACGAAGGGGAAAAAAAGAAAAAAAAAGCTCCACAACACACTCTACCCATATTTACGTTAAAGTCACCTGGAAAAAGAATTGTTTTTCTTTCAAACATTAGAGTATTAAATCATTTTTTGAGTAATATTGTTTGTAACGATTTATATGTTTAAAAATAGATAAAGTTGTTTGGGGTGACTCCGCCTACCCCTTTTGTGACGTCAATCGAGGCAGACTTTGCCTCGATCAAACATCGAACACACGTAAGTGCAAGTACATGCAAGTCCTAGTCGTGAGTTTGTACGTTTCGGGAAAAAAAGTTTATTTCTTGCATTTTTCCGGCAATGTCGACCATTGCTGCTGGTGTATCCTGCTGGAGGCAGCATAACAGGGTTACCAAATAAAAGTCCACTTTCTGCTTAACAGCTTTATGAAGTTGTGGGCCCTTGACCATACATACATACATTATACAACTAAATATTTAAAAAGCGCCTTTATACATCGAGATCAAAGCTTAGTAAAGACGTTTTGTCAAGCATTATAAAGTTTCTCTTCAACATCTTCATGAAATTGGGCCCAGAGAGACAACGAGGTTTGGGACAGTCTCACCAGAGCTCAATTTCATAACATATTGCTTGACAAAATTTGCTAAGCAAAAGTTGAGGATGGGGCACCAGACACAACAATGTAAAGTTAAAGTCACCTGAAAGTGGTATTTTTTTCAAAATAAAGCTTTTGTCAATAATATATGTGTTTGATGAGTGGAATGTGAATAAACAGTTAACTAAGGTTTTAAAAAATCAGTTCTTATGTTATTTACAAATTTAAGAGTAGACCCCGACCCGAGAGGGCGCTGTTCGTGACGTCAATCGAGGCAGACTTTGCCTGTAATGCGTAGAGTAAACACAATTGCAAAGTACATGTACGGACCAAGTCGTGAGTTTGTACGTTTCAAAACAAGATTCTTTTGGGTTTTTTTCCGGCAATGCCGACCAGGTGTATTGCTGCTGAATGCAGAAAAACACTTTTTGAAACGTACCAACTCACGACTTGGACGTACATGTACTTTGCACGTGTGTTTACTAGACGCATTGCAGGCAAAGTCTGCCTCGATTGACGTCACAAAAGGGGTAGGCGGAGTCAGCCCCCCAACAACTTTATATATTTTTTAAACATATAAATCGTGGCAAACAATTACTAAAAAAATTTTTTTATTGTTCGTAAGCATATACTCTTATGTTTGAAAAAAAAAACAATTATATTTCCAGGTGACTTTAATGTTATATTGTGGCTGGTAACCTGCACTCTAAAAAGTCCCGGGTCAGAAATTTGACCCGGACTCCGGGTCAGAATTTTTTTACCTTTTCCGGGTCATCGTGACCTGGAAAAGGGTTATCGTGTTTGACCCGGTGCAAGGTCAGATATAGTTTTAACCCGTGTCCGGGTCAGATTTGACCTGGAGATGCCGGTTGAGCTAAAGTTGACCCGTTTCCGGGTCATGACGACCCGGAAATGGGTCATCTTTTTTTACCCGGTGCCGGGTCAAACTAAGTCGACCCGGTTTCGGGCCATCGTGACCCGGGAATGGGTCATCATGTTAGACCCGGTGGCGGGTGAAACAATGTGTGTTAAAGAGGTTTTCAACTAGTGGTTTAATCCCAACGAGGCCTGGTTCTTGATAATTTTACCGAGACGAAGTCGAGGTAAATTAAAGAGAACCAGGCCTCGGCGGGTTTGAACCACTAGTTGAAAACCGATTCAACACACATTGATTCCCATTCATAAATACCTTTTCGGTCAAAACATCATCACTTTTTGGTCAAAAAGTAAAACAAATGCAAAAATTATAATTGTTAAATGATTTCTTTCAACAAAACACTCCTCCAGCTAGGAAATGGTAAAGCCCTCCGCCGCCCTCGGGTAAACAACTCCTCATAAGGGAATGATGTGGGCGTCGCGCGTATCGCGTGATGTGGCACAACTGTTTCAGCCGTTGCTCTCGACCAATAGGAATGAAGAAACTGTCTTATAAGCACAGATGCAAGGTTGCGTGTCACGCCCATGTTTCACCACTTTTTACTAGTCATAAACAAAGGTTTATACACACCCACGTGACGCACTCTCCACCAATAGGAATAGCGAAACTGTCTGAGGTATTTATGAATACTCATTTGTTGTATGTTGATAAAATGTTGAGCGTGCACAACATAGTTCGAAACGTCGCCTCCCCTCCTCAAGTTCTCTCTTTCAGCTCCAACTAAACGAAGCATAATATTTGGTGTTTGTTTGATATTACATACATACATACATAAACTGCGCCAATAAAGTATCTAAACACTTACAAATGGTCAGATATATCGGAACCTGAAATAGTATGCCAAAAAATAATTATTCATTTCGAGTCAGCGTTAATTTCTGCACATTTTGACACATCTTGTGTTGCGCCACGATGTTGTTTGGTGGATTCATGGGCACTTGAGTGGCTTAAGGTCGAATTTCAAAAGTTGTAAAAGCCTCTATTCAAGCTAAATCGTTGTATTGTGAAGAGTAAGATCAGCGTTTCTTTTGCCTGCCTTTTATAAATGATTTGTTTTTGTCGCATGTTGGATAAATCGGTTGCGATGAACATACAGCATTAATTGCCAGTAACCAAGCAAAGGGGCCAAAGATGGGAGGCTTAATCATATGGGTTAAGAGCCAGATTCCCCGATATGGTAAGACAGAGAAAGGTGTTTCAAGATAACAGGAAAGATGGCTCAACTGACCAAACGGGAAAGGGGATGGATCGTTGGTTTGATAGAAGCCAGTATGTCGATTCGAGCTGCAGCTCATCAAGTTGGAACGTTACCAGCGACGGTCAGTAAATGGTGGAATCGCTACCAATTTCAGGGAAATGTGGACGACCTGCCAAGGAGTAGCCGTCCGAGGGTGACTTCTGCGAAGAAGAAAGTGAACAAGTCCATCTAGCCTGACGCCACTCTCGAGGGATTGCGACGCATCCTGATCAGGAAATGGCAAGGGAATGACCAGGTAAAGATCAGAGGTCTCATTGGGAGTATGAGAAGACGACTCCTTGCCGTTCAGGACATTGATGGGGGACACACCAAGAATGGAGGACAGTATATCAGCAGTTTTAAAGTTAAAGATACGGCAATAAATTTCATGGTCAAGTAAACAAAACGAGTGTGTCTTCTGTCTTGATTTTGTCTGTGTGTGATGCTTACGAGAGTTCCCTTCTGGAATTGGGGTGAGTAGGGGCTTTTGCAACTTTTGAAATTCGACCTTAAGCCACTCAAGTGCCCATAAAACCACCAAACAACATCGTATCGGAACACAATAGGTGTCAACATGTGCAGAAATTAACGGTGAATAAAAAAATGAATAATTATTTTGTTGTTTACTATTTTAGGATCCGATAAATCTGACCATTTGTAAGTGTTTAGATACTTCATTGGCGCAGTTTACAACTAAATATTTATAAAACGCTTTTACATCAAGATCAAAGCGCTGGAAAGAGCAAGACCAATGGAACTATAAATACAACAAATTACATCTGATACAAGTGAGTTTTGAGAGATTTTTTTTAATAAAGGCAAAGGTTGTTCCATATTCGCGGAGCAATAAAGGAGAAAGTCCGGTTGTGAGCAGATGAGAGTGTTCTGAAGGAAATACTTGGCAATGATGGTACGTGGCATTATATGTAGTGTTTTTCGTGTTACTTTGATCGAGCGACCTAGATGAAGACAAGGCCTACGCATTTAAATAACAGTATGATTATTTTTTGCCTCTTCTGCGCATAGTTTTAATTCATTCGGCTTTGTCACTGTATTAATTTTATTCACTACACAGAGTATTTCCCCGCTAAGATGACTGTAAGGGTAACTACTTAGTCGACAATAGCACACTGCTTCAATTACACACAATACTTTATTGTGTTGAGCACATTGGGTATAATTAAAATACACGCGGATATAATAGTCAAGTGTCGTATCGACAAATCAGGCGGACTTTGTCAAAGAGCCAATCAGACAGTTGTAGAACACGATGAATTTGGCATCAGCAGTGGTATTTTGGTTCTCTCCTCAACAAATCCGTAGTCACCGAAAGCCCCGGATTTACTCGATCAGAGGCTCGCAAGAGTTTCTCTTGCCAGTTGGTATGGTCAATTTCTACAAACTTTTATTGAAAATAAACACATTTAATGATTGGTTGCTATAATTATTGAATGATTTCAAGCTTTGTTTTCAATAACGTTACACGATTCAATTATCTAAGGCCCTTTATTATTCATGTGATTTATCGAGCGTACTTCAAACTGTGTAAGTTTAGTGTAAATCTGTGGCCATTGTGTTTTTTGTCCTACAAAAGTTACATAGACCCTTTAATGTAATTTTGTATATAGGGATAATAACCCGTCCTGTCCTGCCTATGTTTGGTTTATGTCTGTCCTTCCATTAGGCTGGAAACAAAAGCTGTTGCTTCACCCCGGACCTAAAGATGTTGCCATTTGTTTAAAGTTCTTTTGTATCACTTTAACAAATTTAATGTAGTTATACTGTCATCTTAAATATGATATTATAGCGTTTTGTATTATTCACGTCTTTTTTTTTTTTAAATACTTTGATTTTTGCAATGTTGAATAAACGTATTGAGTGATTGAATCTGCGTCAAACTATTGCAGTATCTGGGTGAAAAGGCAGCTTCTTTAGCCACATCTTAATTTTGATTGACATGCTTCAAAACTATTTTTTTTTTAAGGAACCAATTGTATTTCAGTATTTTGTCCATATCTGACTATAACTTTATTTTCGTTTTTCTTGTTGCTAACGTTAGCCTACTTTGCTCGATGTCCACATGTCATTGACACACAAATACACTACCATAAAAAATAAATACCACTGAACGAAGTGGATAATCGCTTGGTTTATCTTCACGGAACTTCAGTGTGAGTCGGTGACTTCAGTTCTCATGAATCCCCCGTTTTTAAAGGATGCGGTATCGATGTTGAAGCGCCGAAATGCTTTAATAAAGTGATAATTATTCATTGGCTCGTCAATAAGTATCATTTCTTTCGCCTTTTTGAATCTGTCTTTAGCTTTTTTAGAGAGCCGTTTCTTTCTTCGTGGCTCCCGGTGCAGGAGGTATTTTTTATAGCCACAGCATTTTTTGTTGTCGTTTGATATTAGTGCCATCAAGAAAATGGCAAAGGGGTGTTTTGGGTACATATTTGAAGTCATGGTTACCAAGTAGAAATATCGGACGTGTGATAAACGTTTTAAAATAATTATTCACAACTTCCAAATTCTCTTGACTCAAGATTTGCATAAGCGAATAATTACTCTAAAACGTTTACTAAACGTATTATTTATACAAACAACTTCCCACCATGACTTCAAGTACGTTCCCAAAATACCCCATTGCCAGATTTCTATTACAATTTGCCTTCTTAATAATAAAAACATCCAGACCCGGGGCCATGAAGAACAAAATGGCTCCCTAAAGAATCTAAAGGCAGATCAAAGCCGTTTAACTATTGTTGTGATTGAACAAAATAGAGATTTAGCCAAGTAAGATTCGAACCAACGACTTCCGAAATAACGTTCCGGTGTCGCACGCAATGAAGTCCTCCATCCAAGACTATCCGGCGGACATTATGGCACTTGCCACAATGACCGCCGGACGGTTTTGCATATTCAATAGCGTCTGCCCGGACGCTGCTGCATAATGCAATTGTGTCCGCCCGGACACATTTGCATATGCAGTTGTCCGCCCCCGTGCACAATCGTCCTTGATCCTTGGTAGACGCAACGTGTTCGCCATTTTATTTTTACAAGCTAAGTGCAGAATGACATGGGAAATGGTCGGCCGTTGGGTATTTCGCTGCAATCATAAAATACGCACACGTAGGTACAGTGCATGCACACTCGCTTACAACTTAATGTAGGTCACAGTCATGTACATGTCCACCGGACGGTTTTGCATAGCCCCGGACACGATTGCATATGAAAATGTGTCCGGGCGGACAGTATTGCATGGCGGACACAATTGCATCTGACACCGGCGCTCTACCAACTGAGCTATCTCGCCCTCTGTTGGCGGTCTTCCTATTTTGTCAGTATTTTTGTTGGTTTTACTATTACTATAAATACAATTACACGTTCAAAAATGGTCACCTTAACTCGTGTAAATGGGGAGCCATTAGTTATACGATAGAGGATACCATGGAGGAAGGAAGAGAAGAAGTTCGAACGAAGGGACTTCAAAAGTCAAACCCGTGGTACCGCGGTCGTTTAACGACACCTCGTAATCACCCACATTCATGTACGTTACACAAACAATGGGCGACCTGCCGTGTGTGAGTTTGCGCGTGCGCTATTGGTTCTTCACCAAACTATGGCGTTGTATGTCGTATGGACATAATAAAGGACGCGATAACATTTTTGGACGCTACCGGACACCTAAACGATGAACACAATTGAATACCAACTACCCTCGTGTGCTTATACCCAAATTTTGATCCACCGCTAGTGAACGGAAAGCTGCAAAAAATGTAAAAATATATGCTATGATATTTCCATGTAAACACCAAAAACAGTCAATGATTCAACTTTACACGAAGGCAATGGTGCAGAGCGGCGGTACCACGGGTTCTGTACAAAGATATCTAATCCCACTCGTTAGTCGGCCGTCCAGCTGGTCACGAGGTAACTCTGATAACTTGCACAATGACAGTTTAATGGTCAAAATGAAACTTAAATGGTCTCCATTAAGTTGCAAGATGAAATTTAACGGTCTCAAATAAATCGAAAATGAAAATTTACTGGTCTCCATTAAGTTGCCGAATAAACATTCAATGGTGTCCATTAAGTTGCAAAATGTAAATTTAATGGTCTCCATTATGTTGCAAGATGAAAATTTAATTCTCAGATAAATCGCAAACTGAAAATTAAGTGGTTTCCAATAAGTTGCAAACGAAAATAAAATGGTCTCAAATAACATGAAAAATGAAAATTTAATGGTCTCCAATAAAATGCAAAATGCAAATTTAATGGTCTCCATTAGGTTGCAAACTGAAAATTTAATGGTCTCCATTAAGTTGCAAAAGGAAAATTGAATGATCTCCAATAAAATGAAAAATGAAAATTTAATGGTCTCCATTAAGTTGCAAACTGAAAATTTGATGGTCTCCAAAGAAAGGCAAAATGAAAATTTAACGGTCTCCTTTAAGTTGCAAGATGAAAATGTAATGGTCAAATAAATTGCAAAATGATAATTTAGTGGTCTCTATTAAGTTGCAAACTGAAAATTTAATGGTCTCCAATAAAATGAAAAACGAAAATTTAATGGTCTGCAAAGAATTGCAAAATGAAAATTTAATGGTCTCCAAAAAATTGCAAAATGAAAATTTAATGGTCTCTAGTAATGCCCATTAGATGGTCATTTGGGCATTAATTGATACCATTTAATTTTCATTTTACAACTTTAATTATTGGAGACCATCAAATTATCATTTTGCAATTTATTTGAGACCATTAAATTTTAATTTTTCATTTTATTGGAGACCATTGAATTTTCAGTTTGCAACTTTAATTATTCGAGACCATTAAATTATCATTTTGTTTGCAATTTATTTGAGACCATTAAATTTTAATTGTTCATTTTATTGGAGACCATTAAATTTTCAGTTTGCAACTTAATGGAGACCGTTAAATTTTCATTTTTCATTTTATTGGAGACCATTAAATTTTCAGTTTGCAACTTAATGGAGACCGTTAAATTTTCATTTTTCATTTTATTGGAGACCATTCAATTTTCAGTTTGCAACTTAATGGAGACCGTTAAATTTTCATTTTTCATTTTATTGGAGACCATTAAATTTTCAGTTTGCAACTTAATGGAGACCATTAAATTTTCATTTTCCTCTATTGGAGACCATTAAATTTTCAGTTTGCAACTTAATGGAGACCGTTAAATTTTAATTTTTCATTTTATTGGAGACCATTAAATTTTCATTTTTCATTTTATTGGAGACCATTAAATTTCCTTTTTTCATTTTATTGGAGACCATTAAATTTTCAGTTTTCAACTTAATGGAGACCGTTAAATTTTCATTTTTCATTTTATTGGAGACCATTAATTTTTCATTTTTCATTTTATTGGAGACCATTAAATTATCATTTTGCAATTTATTTGAGACCAAAAAATTTTAATTTTTCATTTTATTGGAGACCATTAAATTTTCAGTTTGCAACTTAATGGAGACCGTTTAATTATTGGAGACCTTTAAATTTTCATTTTGCAACTTAATGGAGGCCGTTAAATTTTCATTTTTCATTTTATTGGAGACCATTAAATTTTCAGTTTGCAACTTAATGGAGACCGTTAAATTTTCATTTTTCATTTTATTGAAGACCATTAAATTTTCAGTTTGCAATTTATTTGAGACCATTAAATTTTAATTTTTCATTTTATTGGAGACCATTAAATTTTCAGTTTGCAACTTAATGGAGACCATTAAATTTTCAGTTTGCAACTTAATGGAGACCGTTAAATTTTAATTTTTCATTTTATTGGAGACCATTAATTTTTCATTTTTCATTTTATTGGAGACCATTAAATTTTCAGTTTGCAACTTAATGGAGACCGTTAAATTTTCATTTTTCATTTTATTGGAGACCATTAAATTTTCAGTTTGCAACTTATTGGAGACCATTAAATTTTAATTTTTCATTTTATTGGAGACCATTAAATTTTCATTTTTCATTTTATTGGAGACCATTAAATTTTAATTTTTCATTTTATTTGAGACCATTAAATTTTCAGTTTGCAACTTAATGGAGACCGTTAAATTTTTATTTTTCATTTTATTGGAGACCATTAAATTTTCAGTTTGCAATTTATTTGAGACCATTAAATTTTCATTTTTCATTTTATTGGAGACCATTAAATTTTCAGTTTGCAACTTAATGGAGACCATTAAATTTTCATTTTTCATTTTATTGGAGACCATTAAATTTTCAGTTTGCAACTTAATGGAGACCGCTAAATTTTCATTTTTCATTTTATTGGAGACCATTAAATTTTCAGTTTGCAACTTAATGGAGACCGTTCAATTTTCATTTTTCATTTTATTGGAGACCATTAATTTTTCATTTTTCATTTTATTGGAGACCATTAAATTTTCAGTTTGCAACTTAATGGAGACCGTTAAATTTTAATTTTTAATTTTATTGGAGACCATTAATTTTTCATTTTTCATTTTATTGGAGACCATTAAATTTTCAGTTTGCAACTTAATGGAGACCGTTAAATTTTCATTTTTAATTTTATTGGAGACCATTAAATTTTCAGTTTGCAACTTAATGGAGACCGTTCAATTTTCATTTTTCATTTTATTGGAGACCATTAATTTTCCATTTTTCATTTTATTGGAAACCATTAAATTTTCAGTTTGCAACTTAATGGAGACCGTTAAATTTTAATTTTTCATTTTATTGGAGACCATTAATTTTTCATTTTTCATTTTATTGGAGACCATTAAATTTTCAGTTTGCAACTTAATGGAGACCGTTAAATTTTCATTTTTCATTTTATTGGAGACCATTAGATTTTCAGTTTGCAACTTAATGGAGACCGTTAAATTTTCATTTTTCATTTTATTGAAGACCATTAAATTTTCAGTTTGCAATTTATTTGAGACCATTAAATTTTCATTTTTCATTTTCTTGGAGACCATTAAATTTTCATTTTTCATTTAATTGGAGACCATTAAATTTTAATTTTGCATTTTATTTGAGACCATTAAATTTTCAGTTTGCAACTTAATGGAGACCGTTAAATTTTCATTTTTCATTTTATTGAAGACCATTAAATTTTCAGTTTGCAATTTATTTGAGACCAATAAATTTTAATTTTTCATTTTATTGGAAACCATTAAATTTTCAGTTTGCAACTTAATGGAGACCGCTAAATTTTCATTTTTAATGTTATTGGAGACCATTAAATTTTCAGTTTGCAACTTAATGGAGACCGTTCAATTTTCATTTTTCATTTTATTGGAGACCATTAAATTTTCATTTTTCATTTTATTGGAGTCCATTAAATTTTCAGTTTGCAACTTAATGGAGACCGCTAAATTTTCATTTTTAATTTTATTGGAGACCATTAAATTTTCAGTTTGCAATTTATTTTTCAGACCATTGAATTTTCATTTTTCATTTTATTGGAGACCATTAAATTTTCATTTTGAAACTTAATGGAGGCCGTTAAATTTTCATTTTTCATTTTATTGGAGACCATTAAATTTTCAGTTTGCAACTTAATGGAGACCATTAAATTTTCATTTTTCATTTTATTGGAGACCATTAAATTTTCATTTTTCATTTTATTTGAGACCATTAAATTCTAATTTTTCATTTTATTGGAGACCATTAAATTTTCAGTTTGCAACTTAATGGAGACCGTTAAATTTTCATTTTTCATTTTATTGGTGACCAATAATTTTTCATTTTTCAGTTTAATGGAGACCATTAAATTTTCATTTTTCATTTTATTGGAGACCATTAAATTTTCAGTTTGCAACTTAATGGAGACCGTTAACTTTTCATTTTTCATTTTATTGGTGACCATTAATTTTTCTTTTTTCATTTTATTGGAAACCATTAAATTTTCATTTTTCATTTTATTGGAGACCATTAAATTTTCATTTTTCATTTTATTGGAGTCCATTAAATTTTCAGTTTGCAACTTAATGGAGACCGTTAAATTTTAATTTTTCATTTTATTGGAGACCATTAAATTTTCAGTTTGCAACTTAATGGAGACCGTTAAATTTTCATTTTTCATTTTATTGGAGACCATTAAATTTTCAGTTTGCAACTTATTGGAGACCATTAAATTTTAATTTTTCATTTATTTGAGACCATTAAATTTTCATTTTTCATTTTATTGGAGACCATTAAATTTTCATTTTTCATTTTATTGGAGACCATTAAATTTTCATTTTTCATTTTATTTGAGACCATTAAATTTTCAGTTTGCAACTTAATGGAGACCGTTAAATTTTCATTTTATTGAAGACCATTAAATTTTCAGTTTGCAATTTATTTGAGACCATTGAATTTTCATTTTTCATTTTATTGGAGACCATTAAATTTTCATTTTGCAACTTAATGGAGGCCGTTAAATTTTCATTTTTCATTTTATTGGAGACCATTAAATTTTCAGTTTGCAACTTAATGGAGACCGTTAAATTTTCATTTTTCATTTTATTGGTGACCAATAATTTTTCATTTTTCAGTTTAATGGAGACCATTAAATTTTCATTTTTCATTTTATTGGAGACCATTAAATTTTCAGTTTGCAACTTAATGGAGACCGTTAACTTTTCATTTTTCATTTTATTGGTGACCATTAATTTTTCTTTTTTCATTTTATTGGAAACCATTAAATTTTCATTTTTCATTTTATTGGAGACCATTAAATTTTCATTTTTCATTTTATTGGAGTCCATTAAATTTTCAGTTTGCAACTTAATGGAGACCGTTAAATTTTAATTTTTCATTTTATTGGAGACCATTAATTTTTCATTTTTCAGTTTATTGGAGTCCATTAAATTTTCAGTTTGCAACTTAATGGAGACCGCTAAATTTTCATTTTTAATTTTATTGGAGACCATTAAATTTTCAGTTTGCAATTTATTTGAGACCATTGAATTTTCATTTTTCATTTTATTGGAGACCATTAAATTTTCATTTTGCAACTTAATGGAGGCCGTTAAATTTTCATTTTTCATTTTATTGGAGACCATTAAATTTTCAGTTTGCAACTTAATGGAGACCATTAAATTTTCATTTTTCATTTTATTGGAGACCATTAAATTTTCATTTTTCATTTTATTTGAGACCATTAAATTCTAATTTTTCATTTTATTGGAGACCATTAAATTTTCAGTTTGCAACTTAATGGAGACCGTTAAATTTTCATTTTTCATTTTATTGGTGACCATTAATTTTTCTTTTTTCATTTTATTGGAAACCATTAAATTTTCATTTTTCATTTTATTGGAGACCATTAAATTTTCATTTTTCATTTTATTGGAGTCCATTAAATTTTCAGTTTGCAACTTAATGGAGACCGTTAAATTTTAATTTTTCATTTTATTGGAGACCATTAAATTTTCAGTTTGCAACTTAATGGAGACCGTTAAATTTTCATTTTTCATTTTATTGGAGACCATTAAATTTTCAGTTTGCAACTTATTGGAGACCATTAAATTTAAATTTTTCATTTATTTGAGACCATTAAATTTTCATTTTTCATTTTATTGGAGACCATTAAATTTTCATTTTTCATTTTATTGGAGACCATTAAATTTTCATTTTTCATTTTATTTGAGACCATTAAATTTTCAGTTTGCAACTTAATGGAGACCGTTAAATTTTCATTTTTCATTTTATTGAAGACCATTAAATTTTCAGTTTGCAATTTATTTGAGACCATTGAATTTTCATTTTTCATTTTATTGGAGACCATTAAATTTTCATTTTGCAACTTAATGGAGGCCGTTAAATTTTCATTTTTCATTTTATTGGAGACCATTAAATTTTCAGTTTGCAACTTAATGGAGACCATTAAATTTTCAGTTTTCATTTAATTGGAGACCATTAAATTTTCAGTTTGCAACTTAATGGAGACCGTTTAATTATTGGAGACCTTTAAATTTTCATTTTGCAACTTAATGGAGGCCGTTAAATTTTCATTTTTCATTTTATTGGAGACCATTAAATTTTCAGTTTGCAACTTAATGGAGACCATTAAATTTTCAGTTTTCATTTAATTGGAGACCATTAAATTTTCAGTTTGCAACTTAATGGAGACCGTTTAATTATTGGAGACCTTTAAATTTTCATTTTGCAACTTAATGGAGGCCGTTAAATTTTCATTTTTCATTTTATTGGAAACCATTAAATTTTCAGTTTGCAACTTAATGGAGACCGTTAAATTTTCATTTTTCATTTTATTGAAGACCATTAAATTTTCAGTTTGCAATTTATTTGAGACCATTAAATTTTAATTTTGCATTTTATTGGAGACCATTAAATTTTCAGTTTGCAACTTAATGGAAACCATTAAATTTTCAGTTTGCAACTTAATGGAGACCGTCAAATTTTAATTTTTCATTTTATTGGAGACCATTAATTTTTCATTTTTCATTTTATTGGAGACCATTAAATTTTCAGTTTGCAACTTAATGGAGACCGTTAAATTTTCATTTTTCATTTTATTGGAGACCATTAAATTTTCAGTTTGCAACTTATTGGAGACCATTAAATTTTAATTTTTCATTTTATTGGAGACCATTAAATTTTCATTTTTCATTTTATTGGAGACAATTAAATTTTAATTTTTCATTTTATTTGAGACCATTAAATTTTCAGTTTGCAACTTAATGGAGACCGTTAAATTTTCATTTTTCATTTTATTGGAGACCATTAAATTTTCAGTTTGCAATTTATTTGAGACCATTAAATTTTCATTTTTCATTTTATTGGAGACCATTAAATTTTCAGTTTGCAACTTAATGGAGACCGCTAAATTTTCATTTTTCATTTTATTGGAGACCATTAAATTTTCAGTTTGCAACTTAATGGAGACCGTTCAATTTTCATTTTTCATTTTATTGGAGACCATTAATTTTTCATTTTTCATTTTATTGGAGACCATTAAATTTTCAGTTTGCAACTTAATGGAGACCGTTAAATTTTAATTTTTAATTTTATTGGAGACCATTAATTTTTCACTTTTCATTTTATTGGAGACCATTAAATTTTCAGTTTGCAACTTAATGGAGACCGTTAAATTTTCATTTTTAATTTTATTGGAAACCATTAAATTTTCAGTTTGCAACTTAATGGAGACCGTTCAATTTTCATTTTTCATTTTATTGGAGACCATTAATTTTTCATTTTTCATTTTATTGGAAACCATTAAATTTTCAGTTTGCAACTTAATGGAGACCGTTAAATTTTAATTTTTCATTTTATTGGAGACCATTAATTTTTCATTTTTCATTTTATTGGAGACCATTAAATTTTCAGTTTGCAACTTAATGGAGACCGTTAAATTTTCATTTTTCATTTTATTGGAGACCATTAGATTTTCAGTTTGCAACTTAATGGAGACCGTTAAATTTTCATTTTTCATTTTATTGAAGACCATTAAATTTTCAGTTTGCAATTTATTTGAGACCATTAAATTTTCATTTTTCATTTTCTTGGAGACCATTAAATTTTCATTTTTCATTTAATTGGAGACCATTAAATTTTAATTTTTCATTTTATTTGAGACCATTAAATTTTCAGTTTGCAACTTAATGGAGACCGTTAAATTATCATTTTTCATTTTATTGAAGACCATTAAATTTTCAGTTTGCAATTTATTTGAGACCATTCAATTTTAATTTTTCATTTTATTGGAGACCATTAATTTTTCAGTTTGCAACTTAATGGAGACCATTAAATTTTCATTTTTCATTTTATTGGAGACCATTACATTTTCAGTTTGCAACTTAATGGAGACCGCTAAATTTTAATTTTTCATTTTATTTGAGACCATTAAATTTTCAGTTTGCAACTTAATGGAGACCGTTAAATTTTCATTTTTCATTTTATTGAAGACCATTAAATTTTCAGTTTGCAATTTATTTGAGACCATTGAATTTTCATTTTTCATTTTATTGGAGACCATTAAATTTTCATTTTGCAACTTAATGGAGGCCGTTAAATTTTCATTTTTCATTTTATTGGAGACCATTAAGTTTTCAGTTTGCAACTTAATGGAGACCATTAAATTTTCATTTTTCATTTTATTGGAGACCATTAAATTTTCATTTTTCATTTTATTTGAGACCATTAAATTTTCAGTTTGCAACTTAATGGAGACCATTAAATTTTCATTTTTCATTTTATTTGAGACCATTAAATTTTCATTTTTCATTTTATTTGAGACCATTAAATTTTCATTTTTCATTTTATTGGAGACCATTAAATTTTCAGTTTGCAACTTAATGGAGACCGTTAAATTTTCATTTTTCATTTTATTGAAGACCATTAAATTTTCAGTTTGCAATTTATTTGAGACCATTAAATTTTAATTTTGCATTTTATTGGAGACCATTAAATTTTCAGTTTGCAACTTAATGGAAACCATTAAATTTTCAGTTTGCAACTTAATGGAGACCGTCAAATTTTAATTTTTCATTTTATTGGAGACCATTAATTTTTCATTTTTCATTTTATTGGAGACCATTAAATTTTCAGTTTGCAACTTAATGGAGACCGTTAAATTTTCATTTTTCATTTTATTGGAGACCATTAAATTTTCAGTTTGCAACTTATTGGAGACCATTAAATTTTAATTTTTCATTTTATTGGAGACCATTAAATTTTCATTTTTCATTTTATTGGAGACAATTAAATTTTAATTTTTCATTTTATTTGAGACCATTAAATTTTCAGTTTGCAACTTAATGGAGACCGTTAAATTTTCATTTTTCATTTTATTGGAGACCATTAAATTTTCAGTTTGCAATTTATTTGAGACCATTAAATTTTCATTTTTCATTTTATTGGAGACCATTAAATTTTCAGTTTGCAACTTAATGGAGACCGCTAAATTTTCATTTTTCATTTTATTGGAGACCATTAAATTTTCAGTTTGCAACTTAATGGAGACCGTTCAATTTTCATTTTTCATTTTATTGGAGACCATTAATTTTTCATTTTTCATTTTATTGGAGACCATTAAATTTTCAGTTTGCAACTTAATGGAGACCGTTAAATTTTAATTTTTAATTTTATTGGAGACCATTAATTTTTCACTTTTCATTTTATTGGAGACCATTAAATTTTCAGTTTGCAACTTAATGGAGACCGTTAAATTTTCATTTTTAATTTTATTGGAAACCATTAAATTTTCAGTTTGCAACTTAATGGAGACCGTTCAATTTTCATTTTTCATTTTATTGGAGACCATTAATTTTTCATTTTTCATTTTATTGGAAACCATTAAATTTTCAGTTTGCAACTTAATGGAGACCGTTAAATTTTAATTTTTCATTTTATTGGAGACCATTAATTTTTCATTTTTCATTTTATTGGAGACCATTAAATTTTCAGTTTGCAACTTAATGGAGACCGTTAAATTTTCATTTTTCATTTTATTGGAGACCATTAGATTTTCAGTTTGCAACTTAATGGAGACCGTTAAATTTTCATTTTTCATTTTATTGAAGACCATTAAATTTTCAGTTTGCAATTTATTTGAGACCATTAAATTTTCATTTTTCATTTTCTTGGAGACCATTAAATTTTCATTTTTCATTTAATTGGAGACCATTAAATTTTAATTTTTCATTTTATTTGAGACCATTAAATTTTCAGTTTGCAACTTAATGGAGACCGTTAAATTATCATTTTTCATTTTATTGAAGACCATTAAATTTTCAGTTTGCAATTTATTTGAGACCATTCAATTTTAATTTTTCATTTTATTGGAGACCATTAATTTTTCAGTTTGCAACTTAATGGAGACCATTAAATTTTCATTTTTCATTTTATTGGAGACCATTAAATTTTCAGTTTGCAACTTAATGGAGACCGCTAAATTTTAATTTTTCATTTTATTTGAGACCATTAAATTTTCAGTTTGCAACTTAATGGAGACCGTTAAATTTTCATTTTTCATTTTATTGAAGACCATTAAATTTTCAGTTTGCAATTTATTTGAGACCATTGAATTTTCATTTTTCATTTTATTGGAGACCATTAAATTTTCATTTTGCAACTTAATGGAGGCCGTTAAATTTTCATTTTTCATTTTATTGGAGACCATTAAATTTTCAGTTTGCAACTTAATGGAGACCATTAAATTTTCATTTTTCATTTTATTGGAGACCATTAAATTTTCATTTTTCATTTTATTTGAGACCATTAAATTTTCAGTTTGCAACTTAATGGAGACCATTAAATTTTCATTTTTCATTTTATTTGAGACCATTAAATTTTCATTTTTCATTTTATTTGAGACCATTAAATTTTCATTTTTCATTTTATTGGAGACCATTACATTTTCAGTTTGCAACTTAATGGAGACCGTTAAATTTTCATTTTTCATTTTATTGGTGACCAATAATTTTTCATTTTTCAGTTTATTGGAGACCATTAAATTTTCATTTTTCATTTTATTGGAGACCATTAAATTTTCAGTTTGCAACTTAATGGAGACCGTTAACTTTTCATTTTTCATTTTATTGGTGACCATTAATTTTTCTTTTTTCATTTTATTGGAAACCATTAAATTTTCGTTTTTCATTTTATTGGAGACCATTAAATTTTCATTTTTCATTTTATTGGAGTCCATTAAATTTTCAGTTTGCAACTTAATGGAGACCGTTAAATTTTCATTTTTCATTTTATTGGAGACCATTAAATTTTCAGTTTGCAACTTAATGGAGACCGTTAAATTTTCATTTTTCATTTTATTGGAGACCATTAAATTTTCAGTTTGCAACTTATTGGAGACCATTAAATTTTAATTTTTCATTTATTTGAGACCATTAAATTTTCATTTTTCATTTCATTGGAGACCATTAAATTTTCATTTTTCATTTTATTGGAGACCATTAAATTTTCATTTTTCATTTTATTTGAGACCATTAAATTTTCAGTTTGCAACTTAATGGAGACCGTTAAATTTTCATTTTTCATTTTATTGAAGACCATTAAATTTTCAGTTTGCAATTTATTTGAGACCATTGAATTTTCATTTTTCATTTTATTGGAGACCATTAAATTTTCATTTTGCAACTTAATGGAGGCCGTTAAATTTTCATTTTTCATTTTATTGGAGACCATTAAATTTTCAGTTTGCAACTTAATGGAGACCATTAAATTTTCAGTTTTCATTTAATTGGAGACCATTAAATTTTCAGTTTGCAACTTAATGGAGACCGTTTAATTATTGGAGACCTTTAAATTTTCATTTTGCAACTTAATGGAGGCCGTTAAATTTTCATTTTTCATTTTATTGGAGACCATTAAATTTTCAGTTTGCAACTTAATGGAGACCATTAAATTTTCAGTTTTCATTTAATTGGAGACCATTAAATTTTCAGTTTGCAACTTAATGGAGACCGTTTAATTATTGGAGACCTTTAAATTTTCATTTTGCAACTTAATGGAGGCCGTTAAATTTTCATTTTTCATTTTATTGGAAACCATTAAATTTTCAGTTTGCAACTTAATGGAGACCGTTAAATTTTCATTTTTCATTTTATTGAAGACCATTAAATTTTCAGTTTGCAATTTATTTGAGACCATTAAATTTTAATTTTGCATTTTATTGGAGACCATTAAATTTTCAGTTTGCAACTTAATGGAAACCATTAAATTTTCAGTTTGCAACTTAATGGAGACCGTCAAATTTTAATTTTTCATTTTATTGGAGACCATTAATTTTTCATTTTTCATTTTATTGGAGACCATTAAATTTTCAGTTTGCAACTTAATGGAGACCGTTAAATTTTCATTTTTCATTTTATTGGAGACCATTAAATTTTCAGTTTGCAACTTATTGGAGACCATTAAATTTTAATTTTTCATTTTATTGGAGACCATTAAATTTTCATTTTTCATTTTATTGGAGACAATTAAATTTTAATTTTTCATTTTATTTGAGACCATTAAATTTTCAGTTTGCAACTTAATGGAGACCGTTAAATTTTCATTTTTCATTTTATTGGAGACCATTAAATTTTCAGTTTGCAATTTATTTGAGACCATTAAATTTTCATTTTTCATTTTATTGGAGACCATTAAATTTTCAGTTTGCAACTTAATGGAGACCGCTAAATTTTCATTTTTCATTTTATTGGAGACCATTAAATTTTCAGTTTGCAACTTAATGGAGACCGTTCAATTTTCATTTTTCATTTTATTGGAGACCATTAAATTTTCAGTTTGCAATTTATTTGAGACCATTGAATTTTCATTTTTCATTTTATTGGAGACCATTAAATTTTCATTTTGCAACTTAATGGAGGCCGTTAAATTTTCATTTTTCATTTTATTGGAGACCATTAAATTTTCAGTTTGCAACTTAATGGAGACCATTAAATTTTCATTTTTCATTTTATTGGAGACCATTAAATTTTCAGTTTTCATTTTATTTGAGACCATTAAATTTTCAGTTTGCAACTTAATGGAGACCATTAAATTTTCATTTTTCATTTTATTTGAGACCATTAAATTTTCATTTTTCATTTTATTTGAGACCATTAAATTTTCATTTTTCATTTTATTGGAGACCATTAAATTTTCAGTTTGCAACTTAATGGAGACCGTTAAATTTTCATTTTTCATTTTATTGGTGACCAATAATTTTTCATTTTTCAGTTTATTGGAGACCATTAAATTTTCATTTTTCATTTTATTGGAGACCATTAAATTTTCAGTTTGCAACTTAATGGAGACCGTTAACTTTTCATTTTTCATTTTATTGGTGACCATTAATTTTTCTTTTTTCATTTTATTGGAAACCATTAAATTTTCGTTTTTCATTTTATTGGAGACCATTAAATTTTCATTTTTCATTTTATTGGAGTCCATTAAATTTTCAGTTTGCAACTTAATGGAGACCGTTAAATTTTCATTTTTCATTTTATTGGAGACCATTAAATTTTCAGTTTGCAACTTAATGGAGACCGTTAAATTTTCATTTTTCATTTTATTGGAGACCATTAAATTTTCAGTTTGCAACTTATTGGAGACCATTAAATTTTAATTTTTCATTTATTTGAGACCATTAAATTTTCATTTTTCATTTCATTGGAGACCATTAAATTTTCATTTTTCATTTTATTGGAGACCATTAAATTTTCATTTTTCATTTTATTTGAGACCATTAAATTTTCAGTTTGCAACTTAATGGAGACCGTTAAATTTTCATTTTTCATTTTATTGAAGACCATTAAATTTTCAGTTTGCAATTTATTTGAGACCATTGAATTTTCATTTTTCATTTTATTGGAGACCATTAAATTTTCATTTTGCAACTTAATGGAGGCCGTTAAATTTTCATTTTTCATTTTATTGGAGACCATTAAATTTTCAGTTTGCAACTTAATGGAGACCATTAAATTTTCAGTTTTCATTTAATTGGAGACCATTAAATTTTCAGTTTGCAACTTAATGGAGACCGTTTAATTATTGGAGACCTTTAAATTTTCATTTTGCAACTTAATGGAGGCCGTTAAATTTTCATTTTTCATTTTATTGGAGACCATTAAATTTTCAGTTTGCAACTTAATGGAGACCATTAAATTTTCAGTTTTCATTTAATTGGAGACCATTAAATTTTCAGTTTGCAACTTAATGGAGACCGTTTAATTATTGGAGACCTTTAAATTTTCATTTTGCAACTTAATGGAGGCCGTTAAATTTTCATTTTTCATTTTATTGGAAACCATTAAATTTTCAGTTTGCAACTTAATGGAGACCGTTAAATTTTCATTTTTCATTTTATTGAAGACCATTAAATTTTCAGTTTGCAATTTATTTGAGACCATTAAATTTTAATTTTGCATTTTATTGGAGACCATTAAATTTTCAGTTTGCAACTTAATGGAAACCATTAAATTTTCAGTTTGCAACTTAATGGAGACCGTCAAATTTTAATTTTTCATTTTATTGGAGACCATTAATTTTTCATTTTTCATTTTATTGGAGACCATTAAATTTTCAGTTTGCAACTTAATGGAGACCGTTAAATTTTCATTTTTCATTTTATTGGAGACCATTAAATTTTCAGTTTGCAACTTATTGGAGACCATTAAATTTTAATTTTTCATTTTATTGGAGACCATTAAATTTTCATTTTTCATTTTATTGGAGACAATTAAATTTTAATTTTTCATTTTATTTGAGACCATTAAATTTTCAGTTTGCAACTTAATGGAGACCGTTAAATTTTCATTTTTCATTTTATTGGAGACCATTAAATTTTCAGTTTGCAATTTATTTGAGACCATTAAATTTTCATTTTTCATTTTATTGGAGACCATTAAATTTTCAGTTTGCAACTTAATGGAGACCGCTAAATTTTCATTTTTCATTTTATTGGAGACCATTAAATTTTCAGTTTGCAACTTAATGGAGACCGTTCAATTTTCATTTTTCATTTTATTGGAGACCATTAAATTTTCAGTTTGCAACTTAATGGAGACCGTTAAATTTTCATTTTTCATTTTATTGGTGACCAATAATTTTTCATTTTTCAGTTTATTGGAGACCATTAAATTTTCATTTTTCATTTTATTGGAGACCATTAAATTTTCAGTTTGCAACTTAATGGAGACCGTTAACTTTTCATTTTTCATTTTATTGGTGACCATTAATTTTTCTTTTTTCATTTTATTGGAAACCATTAAATTTTCGTTTTTCATTTTATTGGAGACCATTAAATTTTCATTTTTCATTTTATTGGAGTCCATTAAATTTTCAGTTTGCAACTTAATGGAGACCGTTAAATTTTCATTTTTCATTTTATTGGAGACCATTAAATTTTCAGTTTGCAACTTAATGGAGACCGTTAAATTTTCATTTTTCATTTTATTGGAGACCATTAAATTTTCAGTTTGCAACTTATTGGAGACCATTAAATTTTAATTTTTCATTTATTTGAGACCATTAAATTTTCATTTTTCATTTTATTGGAGACCATTAAATTTTCATTTTTCATTTTATTGGAGACCATTAAATTTTCATTTTTCATTTTATTTGAGACCATTAAATTTTCAGTTTGCAACTTAATGGAGACCGTTAAATTTTCATTTTTCATTTTATTGAAGACCATTAAATTTTCAGTTTGCAATTTATTTGAGACCATTGAATTTTCATTTTTCATTTTATTGGAGACCATTAAATTTTCATTTTGCAACTTAATGGAGGCCGTTAAATTTTCATTTTTCATTTTATTGGAGACCATTAAATTTTCAGTTTGCAACTTAATGGAGACCATTAAATTTTCAGTTTTCATTTAATTGGAGACCATTAAATTTTCAGTTTGCAACTTAATGGAGACCGTTTAATTATTGGAGACCTTTAAATTTTCATTTTGCAACTTAATGGAGGCCGTTAAATTTTCATTTTTCATTTTATTGGAGACCATTAAATTTTCAGTTTGCAACTTAATGGAGACCATTAAATTTTCAGTTTTCATTTAATTGGAGACCATTAAATTTTCAGTTTGCAACTTAATGGAGACCGTTTAATTATTGGAGACCTTTAAATTTTCATTTTGCAACTTAATGGAGGCCGTTAAATTTTCATTTTTCATTTTATTGGAAACCATTAAATTTTCAGTTTGCAACTTAATGGAGACCGTTAAATTTTCATTTTTCATTTTATTGAAGACCATTAAATTTTCAGTTTGCAATTTATTTGAGACCATTAAATTTTAATTTTGCATTTTATTGGAGACCATTAAATTTTCAGTTTGCAACTTAATGGAAACCATTAAATTTTCAGTTTGCAACTTAATGGAGACCGTCAAATTTTAATTTTTCATTTTATTGGAGACCATTAATTTTTCATTTTTCATTTTATTGGAGACCATTAAATTTTCAGTTTGCAACTTAATGGAGACCGTTAAATTTTCATTTTTCATTTTATTGGAGACCATTAAATTTTCAGTTTGCAACTTATTGGAGACCATTAAATTTTAATTTTTCATTTTATTGGAGACCATTAAATTTTCATTTTTCATTTTATTGGAGACAATTAAATTTTAATTTTTCATTTTATTTGAGACCATTAAATTTTCAGTTTGCAACTTAATGGAGACCGTTAAATTTTCATTTTTCATTTTATTGAAGACCATTAAATTTTCAGTTTGCAATTTATTTGAGACCATTAAATTTTCATTTTTCATTTTATTGGAGACCATTAAATTTTCAGTTTGCAACTTAATGGAGACCGCTAAATTTTCATTTTTCATTTTATTGGAGACCATTAAATTTTCAGTTTGCAACTTAATGGAGACCGTTCAATTTTCATTTTTCATTTTATTGGAGACCATTAATTTTTCATTTTTCATTTTATTGGAGACCATTAAATTTTCAGTTTGCAACTTAATGGAGACCGTTAAATTTTAATTTTTAATTTTATTGGAGACCATTAATTTTTCACTTTTCATTTTATTGGAGACCATTAAATTTTCAGTTTGCAACTTAATGGAGACCGTTAAATTTTCATTTTTCATTTTATTGGAGACCATTAATTTTTCATTTTTCATTTTATTGGAAACCATTAAATTTTCAGTTTGCAACTTAATGGAGACCGTTAAATTTTAATTTTTCATTTTATTGGAGACCATTAATTTTTCATTTTTCATTTTATTGGAGACCATTAAATTTTCAGTTTGCAACTTAATGGAGACCGTTAAATTTTCATTTTTCATTTTATTGGAGACCATTAGATTTTCAGTTTGCAACTTAATGGAGACCGTTAAATTTTCATTTTTCATTTTATTGAAGACCATTAAATTTTCAGTTTGCAATTTATTTGAGACCATTAAATTTTCATTTTTCATTTTCTTGGAGACCATTAAATTTTCATTTTTCATTTAATTGGAGACCATTAAATTTTAATTTTTCATTTTATTTGAGACCATTAAATTTTCAGTTTGCAACTTAATGGAGACCGTTAAATTATCATTTTTCATTTTATTGAAGACCATTAAATTTTCAGTTTGCAATTTATTTGAGACCATTCAATTTTAATTTTTCATTTTATTGGAGACCATTAATTTTTCAGTTTGCAACTTAATGGAGACCATTAAATTTTCATTTTTCATTTTATTGGAGACCATTAAATTTTCAGTTTGCAACTTAATGGAGACCGCTAAATTTTAATTTTTCATTTTATTTGAGACCATTAAATTTTCAGTTTGCAACTTATTGGAGACCATTAAATTTTAATTTTTCATTTTATTGGAGACCATTAAATTTTCATTTTTCATTTTATTGGAGACAATTAAATTTTAATTTTTCATTTTATTTGAGACCATTAAATTTTCAGTTTGCAACTTAATGGAGACCGTTAAATTTTCATTTTTCATTTTATTGGAGACCATTAAATTTTCAGTTTGCAATTTATTTGAGACCATTAAATTTTCATTTTTCATTTTATTGGAGACCATTAAATTTTCAGTTTGCAACTTAATGGAGACCGCTAAATTTTCATTTTTCATTTTATTGGAGACCATTAAATTTTCAGTTTGCAACTTAATGGAGACCGTTCAATTTTCATTTTTCATTTTATTGGAGACCATTAATTTTTCATTTTTCATTTTATTGGAGACCATTAAATTTTCAGTTTGCAACTTAATGGAGACCGTTAAATTTTAATTTTTAATTTTATTGGAGACCATTAATTTTTCACTTTTCATTTTATTGGAGACCATTAAATTTTCAGTTTGCAACTTAATGGAGACCGTTAAATTTTCATTTTTCATTTTATTGGAGACCATTAATTTTTCATTTTTCATTTTATTGGAAACCATTAAATTTTCAGTTTGCAACTTAATGGAGACCGTTAAATTTTAATTTTTCATTTTATTGGAGACCATTAATTTTTCATTTTTCATTTTATTGGAGACCATTAAATTTTCAGTTTGCAACTTAATGGAGACCGTTAAATTTTCATTTTTCATTTTATTGGAGACCATTAGATTTTCAGTTTGCAACTTAATGGAGACCGTTAAATTTTCATTTTTCATTTTATTGAAGACCATTAAATTTTCAGTTTGCAATTTATTTGAGACCATTAAATTTTCATTTTTCATTTTCTTGGAGACCATTAAATTTTCATTTTTCATTTAATTGGAGACCATTAAATTTTAATTTTTCATTTTATTTGAGACCATTAAATTTTCAGTTTGCAACTTAATGGAGACCGTTAAATTATCATTTTTCATTTTATTGAAGACCATTAAATTTTCAGTTTGCAATTTATTTGAGACCATTCAATTTTAATTTTTCATTTTATTGGAGACCATTAATTTTTCAGTTTGCAACTTAATGGAGACCATTAAATTTTCATTTTTCATTTTATTGGAGACCATTAAATTTTCAGTTTGCAACTTAATGGAGACCGCTAAATTTTAATTTTTCATTTTATTTGAGACCATTAAATTTTCAGTTTGCAACTTAATGGAGACCGTTAAATTTTCATTTTTCATTTTATTGAAGACCATTAAATTTTCAGTTTGCAATTTATTTGAGACCATTGAATTTTCATTTTTCATTTTATTGGAGACCATTAAATTTTCATTTTGCAACTTAATGGAGGCCGTTAAATTTTCATTTTTCATTTTATTGGAGACCATTAAATTTTCAGTTTGCAACTTAATGGAGACCATTAAATTTTCATTTTTCATTTTATTGGAGACCATTAAATTTTCATTTTTCATTTTATTTGAGACCATTAAATTCTAATTTTTCATTTTATTGGAGACCATTAAATTTTCAGTTTGCAACTTAATGGAGACCGTTAAATTTTCATTTTTCATTTTATTGGTGACCAATAATTTTTCATTTTTCAGTTTAATGGAGACCATTAAATTTTCATTTTTCATTTTATTGGAGACCATTAAATTTTCAGTTTGCAACTTAATGGAGACCGTTAACTTTTCATTTTTCATTTTATTGGTGACCATTAATTTTTCTTTTTTCATTTTAATGGAAACCATTAAATTTTCATTTTTCATTTTATTGGAGACCATTAAATTTTCATTTTTCATTTTATTGGAGTCCATTAAATTTTCAGTTTGCAACTTAATGGAGACCGTTAACTTTTCATTTTTCATTTTATTGGTGACCATTAAATTTTCATTTTTCATTTTATTGGAGACCATTAAATTTTCAGTTTGCAACTTAATGGAGACCGTTAACTTTTCATTTTTCATTTTATTGGTGACCATTAATTTTTCTTTTTTCATTTTATTGGAAACCATTAAATTTTCATTTTTCATTTTATTGGAGACCATTAAATTTTCATTTTTCATTTTATTGGAGTCCATTAAATTTTCAGTTTGCAACTTAATGGAAACCGTTAAATTTTAATTTTTCATTTTATTGGAGACCATTAAATTTTCAGTTTGCAACTTAATGGAGACCGTTAAATTTTCATTTTTCATTTTATTGGAGACCATTAAATTTTCAGTTTGCAACTTATTGGAGACCATTAAATTTAAATTTTTCATTTTATTTGAGACCATTAAATTTTCAGTTTGCAACTTAATCGAGACCGTTAAATTTTCATTTTTCATTTTATTGAAGACCATTAAATTTTCAGTTTGCAATTTATTTGAGACCATTAAATTTTAATTTTTCATTTTATTGGAGACCATTAAATTTTAATTTTTCATTTTATTTGAGACCATTAAATTTTCAGTTTGCAACTTAATGGAGACCGTTAAATTTTCATTTTTCATTTTATTGAAGACCATTAAATTTTCAGTTTGCAATTTATTTGAGACCATTGAATTTTCATTTTTCATTTTATTGGAGACCATTAAATTTTCATTTTGGAACTTAATGGAGGCCGTTAAATTTTCATTTTTCATTTTATTGGAGACCATTAAATTTTCAGTTTGCAACTTAATGGAGACCATTAAATTTTCATTTTTCATTTTATTTGAGACCATTAAATTTTCATTTTTCATTTTATTTGAGACCATTAAATTTTCATTTTTCATTTTATTGGAGACCATTAAATTTTCAGTTTGCAACTTAATGGAGACCGTTAAATTTTCATTTTTCATTTTATTGATGACCAATAATTTTTCATTTTTCAGTTTATTGGAGACCATTAAATTTTCATTTTTCATTTTATTGGAGACCATTAAATTTTCAGTTTGCAACTTAATGGAGACCGTTAACTTTTCATTTTTCATTTTATTGGTGACCATTAATTTTTCTTTTTTCATTTTATTGGAAACCATTAAATTTTCGTTTTTCATTTTATTGGAGACCATTAAATTTTCATTTTTCATTTTATTGGAGTCCATTAAATTTTCAGTTTGCAACTTAATGGAGACCGTTAAATTTTAATTTTTCATTTTATTGGAGACCATTAAATTTTCAGTTTGCAACTTAATGGAGACCGTTAAATTTTCATTTTTCATTTTATTGGAGACCATTAAATTTTCAGTTTGCAACTTATTGGAGACCATTAAATTTTAATTTTTCATTTTATTTGAGACCATTAAATTTTCAGTTTGCAACTTAATCGAGACCGTTAAATTTTAATTTTTCATTTTATTGAAGACCATTAAATTTTCAGTTTGCAATTTATTTGAGACCATTAAATTTTAATTTTTCATTTTATTGGAGACCATTAAATTTTAATTTTTCATTTTATTTGAGACCATTAAATTTTCAGTTTGCAACTTAATGGAGACCGTTAAATTTTCATTTTTCATTTTATTGAAGACCATTAAATTTTCAGTTTGCAATTTGTTTGAGACCATTGAATATTCATTTTTCATTTTATTGGAGACCATTAAATTTTCATTTTGCAACTTAATGGAGGCCGTTAAATTTTCATTTTTCATTTTATTGGAGACCATTAAATTTTCAGTTTGCAACTTAATGGAGACCATTAAATTTTCATTTTTCATTTTATTGGAGACCATTAAATTTTCATTTTTCATTTTATTTGAGACCATTAAATTTTCAGTTTGCAACTTAATGGAGACCGTTAACTTTTCATTTTTCATTTTATTGGTGACCATTAATTTTTCTTTTTTCATTTTATTGGAAACCATTAAATTTTCATTTTTCATTTTTTTGGAGACCATTAAATTTTCAGTTTGCAACTTAATGGAGACCGTTAAATTTTCATTTTTCATTTTATTGGAGACCATTAATTTTTCATTTTTCATTTTATTGGAGACCATTCAATTTTCAGTTTGCAACTTAATGGAGACCGTTAAATTTTCATTTTTCATTTTATTGGAGACCGTTAAATTTTCAGTTTGCAACTTAATGGAGACCATTAAATTTTCATTTTTCATTTTATTGGAGACCATTAAATTTTCAGTTTGCAACTTAATGGAGACCGTTTAATTATTGGAGACCATTAAATTTTCAGTTTGCAACTTAACGGAGACCATTAAATTTTAATTTTTCATTTATTTGAGACCATTAAATTTTCATTTTTCATTTTATTGGAGACCATTAAATTTTCAGTTTGCAACTTAATGGAGACCATTAAACTATTGAAGACCATTAAATTTTCAGTTTGCAACTTAATGGAGACCGTTAAATTTTCATTTTATATTTTATTGAAGACCATTAAATTTTCAGTTTGCAACTTAATGGAGACCGTTAAATTTTCATTTTTCATTTTATTGGAGACCATTAAATTTTCAGTTTGCAACTTAATCCATTTTATTGGAGACCGTTAAATTTTCAGTTTGCAACTTAATGGAGACCATTATATTTTCATTTTTCATTTTATTGGAGACCATTAAATTTTCATTTTGCAACTTAATGGAGGCCGTTAAATTTTCATTTTTCGTTTTATTGGAGACCATTAAATTTGCAGTTTGCAACTTAATGGAGACCATTAAATTTTAATTTTTCATTTTATTGGAGACCATTAAATTTTCATTTTAATGGAGACCATTAAATTTTCATTTTGCATTTTATTGGAGACAATTAAATTTTCATTTTTGCAACTTATTTGAGACCATCAAATTATTATTTTGTAATTTAATGGAGACTATTGAATGTCCATTTGGCAACTTAATGGAGACCAATAAATGTTCATTTGTCAAATTATTGGAGACCATTAGATGGTCATTTGGGCATTACTGTAGACCATTAAATGTTCATTTTGCAACATATTGAAGACCACTAAATTTCAAGTTGTTGCAGAATGACATTTTAATGGTTTCAAATAAGTTGCAAAATGATAATATTATGGTCTCCAATAAGTTGAAAATTTATTTTATTACTATTTACCAAGTAAGTTTTTATTATTTTTAGTAATTGCCAATAGTGCCCACCATTGTTGATCAACTGATAGAAACAAAACAAACAACAACATCCCTCAATAATTACACAACACAACAACAAATACAGTTAATAACTTTTATAGATTTTTTATTTATAATGGAAATCCACAAGCATCTCGCAAATTATCATGACATTTAAAGAAGTAAACTGAGTCAACAAAAACGCACTTATATGTTTGTCAGATAATTTGGGGAGATTAAAGACAACACATTGAAAACATTTCATTGAAAACCTGGTCATTTTTATTTTCAGGAAGTGCATTCTATCCAAAAACCTGACCAGTTTCAACTTTTGCATTTGCATCCTGTAGAATAGTCAATAAACACACCACACAAACAACCTTTTAAAAATAGCATTTGCTTTGTTTACTGTAAGCAGTGCCTATGAAGCCGAAACTGTGCTCATGGTAACTCCCTAAGCAAAAAGCGTCTGCTTACAGACTCCATGAAATTAGGTCCTTTAGCACGTTTCTGCAAAGACTACACAATGAAAATACTGGTGGTGAAGATGAAACACATACTAAACAAAATGGGTACTTTTTCTAAACCTGTCCAGGGCCCAATTTCATAAAGCTTTAAAAGGGAAGGTACACGTTTGGTAATTGTCAAAGACCAGTCGTCTCACTTGGTGTATCCCAACATAAGCATAAAAATAACAAGCCTGTGAAAATTTGAGCACAATTGGTCATCGAAGTTGCGAGAAAATGATGAGAAAACAAAACACCCTTGTTGGACAAATTTGTGATTGATTTCAAATAGTAATAAAAGAATTCTGGCTAGAAATTGCCTCTTTCTCTAAATATATGCTACTTCAGATAAAAAACCATTTCTCACAATGTTTTATACTATCAACAGCTCTCCAATGCTCGTTACCAAGTAAGTTTTTAAATTCATATTTTTTCTGTAATTACCGAAAGTGTACCTTCCCATGAGCAGCGAAAACACAGCTTAGCAAACATTTTTGCAAAGCAAAAGTGTGGCACCAGGCAGTCACAGCAATATATACATAATGGCATTTTGGCTGGTTTGTTTATGCAAAGCAAGATTTTCCTGTGCTCAATGACAAGATTTTGTGCTTCCATGTTTAAAAACTTACTTACAATTTTGGGCAGTCACATAATTTTTCGGCGCAACTATCTGTTAACTGGTCAATGACATGCTCTACTTGTCACCTACATTCCCTCTCAATATGTACAGAGTGCATTTTTTCAATCAATAAATTAAGTCTATCTTTATTATATTATACAATTAATAATTTACATACTTAAAAAAACCAAAAAACATTATAGGAAAGAAAAGCTGTACTGCATGATCAGAAATTCTGATTTTAATTATTTCTTTAAATGTGTAAATATTGCAACTACTCTGAAATTTGCACTGGGGCAGGGGTGTTAAAATATTGCAACTACTCTGAAATTTGTACTAGGGCAGGGTGTTAATTGCTGCTTAAAGTTGATTTAAGGAACACGTTGCCTTGGATCGGTCGCGTTGGTCTTTAAAAAGCGTTGTTACCGTTTGTTATAAAATGCATATGGGTAGAAAGATTTTGTAAAAGTAGAGTACAATGGTCTACAAAAATATGCCTTGAAATTGCGTGGTTTTCTTGTTACCTTGTCGACTAACACGGTCGCGACGTAAAAGGAAAACCGTGCAACTTTGAGTGATATTTGTGTGGATCATTATATTCTACTTTTAAAAGATCTTTCTAATCATATGCTTTTCATAACAATCTGTTTCAAACGCTTTTTATAGACCAACTCATCCGATCCAAGAAAACGTGTTCCTTTAATGATGTAGGTTTTTTCAAACAATGTACAAAGTGCTTATTATGCAATCCGCATCATACTGCAAAATAACAGTTTACTTTCTCTCCCAACTGAAAAAGAATTTTTAAGAAACACGCAAAGTGCTGAATTTTTGATTCATAGAAAAACAAAATCTTTTGGCGGCTGCTTCGGTTAATCAGTACGAGGAATGGCAAAACACCAGTTTTATGATAGGCGGTTATTCTATTCCAAATAACATTATGTGAATTTCAAAGGAAACTCCCTTTTTCCTGAAGGTTTGCAAAAATTTCCGTTTTCTAATTTGTTTGGTCAGGCAACGGAAAATAATAATCTATAAGCCATAAATAAAACACTAAGAGAGCTACTTGTATTATACTGAAAATCAAGTGAAATAATGCAGTTAGATCAAACGGTTTGTAGAAATTATCATTAAAGGAACACGTTGCCTTGGATCGGACGAGTTGGTCTATAAAAAGCGTCTTGTAACCGTTTTCTATAAAATGCATATGGTTGGAAAGATGTTGCGTGGTTTTCCTTTTACTGTGCGAACTAACACGGTCGGCCATTTATGGGAGTCAAAAGTTTGACTCCCATAAATGGCCGATCGTGTTAGTCGACGAGGTATAAGGAAAACCGTGCAATTTCGAGGCATGTTTGTGTGGATCATTGTATTCTACTTTTACAACATCTTTCTACCCATGTGCATTTTATAACAAACGCTTTTCAAAGACCAACTCGACCGATCCAAGGCAACGTGTTCCTTTAAATTTGTTTTGTTAATAGTATGCTTTTGCTTGAATCATGAAAGGTCTTGACCATATGGCCACATTTTTTTCTACACAAGTCTACAAAGGTCAGATTGGGGGGGGGGGTGTACAAATTTGTCTGGTACAGAATTGTAAGGAATATCATTTCATACCAATGTTTACCTCAGAGTCAGGGAGCCTGACAAACGATCTTAGCGATTGTTGTGGAAGACAAAAGCAATACATGGTCTCTGCAAGATCACCAACACCCTTACCACCCCCCCCCAGACTCGTGTTGGTGCCCCCATAAATCATGAATTTCTGTTTGTTCTCCCATTGATTATAACCGTTTGTTATAAAATGCATATGGGTGGAAAGATGTTGTAAAAGTAGAATACTATGATCCACACAAACATGCCTCTAAATTGCACAGTTTACCTTTTACCTTGTCAACTAACACGGTCGGCCATAAGTGGGAGTCAAATTGTTGACTCCCATTCATGGCCGATAATGTTTGTTCGCATGGTAAAAGGAAAACCAACCAATTTCGAGGCAAATTTGTGTGGATCATTGTATTCTACTTTTAAAACATCTTTCCACATATATGCATTTTATAAACAACAGTTACAAACGCTTTTTATAGACCAACTCGTCCGATCCAAGGCAACGTGTTCCTTTAATATTCACTGCGCAATATGCAGAGTAGGAACAGAGCACTATAAAACAGTATGATGGGCCGTGCAGTATGGCTTATTGCACACTCTTGTTGCTATGGATCGACCAATCTGAATCAAGGATTCAAGTTTGCTTGAAGATGGACTTCATTACCAGGGCCCAATTTCATAAAACCTGTCAGCACAAAAATTTGCTTAGCATAAAATGTCTTCCTTGATAAAAACAGGATTACCAACCAAATTGGCCCGTTATTTTCCGGATAAGCAAACAACAGCTGAGTACCAGTATCAAGCAATATGCAACAAATTGGAATTTGTATTGTAATCCTGTTATTATCAAGGAAGAAATTTCATGCTAAGCAAACTTTTGTGCTTACAGGCTAATGAAATTGGGCCCTGGAGAATACGATAATAACACTCTTTCTTTTAAGTACACTGGGCACAGGCCTGGAATTTCATCTTCAAGGCCATTTTTTTGCAAGGCCATTTTTAAGGGCACTCTCGTTTGAAAAGCTTAAAATCTATGTGAAACTTTTTTAGAATGGGCACCAAGGCCAATACCAGGGGCAACAGAGGCCATGACCTCTCAGTGACCTTCGTGTAATTCCAGGACTGTGGGCATACATTAAATAGGTATGAACAAGTTCCTAATAGTTACACGCCTCTCAGTGACCTTCGTGTAATTCCAGGACTGTGGGCATACATTAAATAGGTATGAACAAGTTCCTAATAGTTACACGCCTCGTTGCGTTTGACAGACACATTCATAAATACAAATAGCACCAAATTGCACAATACGGTTTTAGGATGATAGCATCAATAAACATTGCGCACTCTCCTCAGCAGCCGGGACTCCTCATAAACTCACCACTATTTTAAAATATTTCAAAATTTCATGGCTCTTCTTACCGTAAGCGAAGAATCGGCGCTTGCGGAAGCAGGAAATTCAGCGCTTACGTCAAACGTACTTCACAAGTTAGCTGGGAATTTCAGTTTGTGAGCATGCATACTCCATGCTACTCGCCATTCTACACTTATACAAGGCCAGCAGTGAAGAATGGTGATCGTAAGCGCAGAATTCGGTGGTAAGTAGAGTCATGAAATGGGGACCAGGTTATATGCTATTGACAGGTTGAATACAATTTTGTCTGACAAGACTTTTTCTTGATGGTAAAAAGAGCTCCCAGAGGGCTTTTTCTAAAGCACTTTTCCTCAAAAACCATTCATTTGTTTTTCAGCAGGTAACCGGGCTCAGTTTCATAGAGCTGCTTAAGCACAAAAAGTAGCTAAGAACAACATGCTTACCAGAATAAGCCAAACTGTCATGTAACATGCACACTTAGTAGCTGGTATCCTGCTCATTTCTGCTTAGCAGACAATTGTTTAAGGGAAGGTACACTATTGGTAATGGTCAAAGACCAGTCTTCTCACTTGGTGTATCTCAACATATGCATAAAATATCAAACCTGTGAAAATTTGAGATTAATTGGTCATCGGAGTTGCGAGATAATAATGAAAGAAAAAAACACCCTAGTTAAACGAATTTGTGTTCTTTCAAATAGGAATAAAAGACTTCTAGCTAGAAGTCTTTTAATATTTTAGTGAGATATTACCTCTTTTTTTTTAAAAACTACATTACTTCAGAGGGAGTCGTTTCCCAAAATATTTTATACTATCAGCAGCTCTCCATCGCTAGATACCAAGCCAGTTTTTAAGTTAATATTTGTTTTGAGTAATTACCAATTGTGTACCTTCCCTTTAAACATCTACTCGAGCTACTCTATGAAATTTGGTCCTTGCTTTGACCATGAGATGTGCCGAGTGGTTTAGAGGTGATCAGAATGAACTTCCAGCGAATCAGTGCAGAGTGTGGGTAGAAGTAGAAGAGGATGATTAGGTAGTCGCCACGGATGATGGGTGAAGTGTTATTTCTCTGGGGTATCTGGTTTGACGATCTGAAACGTGATGAGGTACTCTGGGAAAGCCTGTCAATGGGAAAAGAGATGTTTGCTTTAGATTACAAAATTAAAAAGATTTACTGGAAAATTAACAAGGGAATTTCAGGCTCATCGATTTCCTTGATCTTGTAATCTTTTGAGGTTTGAGCAACTCTGAATCAACTCATGTGCTAGCTAAGTGGTTCTGTAGCATGCACTGTAGTTGGTTGCCTCCAAGTGGCCTGTAAATGTTGCCTCATGTGCCAAGGCCCTCAGGGTCACAGAGATTTTGTTGAAAAAAAATTGAACTAAGAGGGCGAAGTGGAAAGCTTGCGAGCACAAAACGTAAAACCTTGCGAATGTGAAGTCTGCTCGCTAGAATACATTTATCGTTGGTTTTGATAGCCCTAACTTTGCAATCTGGGGTGTTCCATATGGTTTTATCTTCATTTTCCTATGAATTTGGGGTTGGGGTTTAACAAAAATGTATTTCCGGTTAAAAAAGGTGAAATCACATCCCTGTCAAACTGACCTGTTCTCCTCTGTAGATGACATACTCTGAGTACGCCAAGCCGCCAGTGCTGGGTCTGCCGATGACAGAGTGGTGACCAGGAGGTGCATGGGCCATCTTCATGGCACTGAACTGAAGGAACGCCTTGCCAAGGGTCACTCGACAGAATACAATTTGCCTGGTACAACAAACATACAATTAATAATAATAATAATAAAGGTGGATTATATATAGCGCTCAAGGCGTCACCATTCAGTATTTTCCTGCAAGGCATTTGGGACTACGTTCCAATTATGAGACCTACTCCTTTAGCACCGTGTAACGGTTTACAAGATGCTGTGGCACGATATGCTGCCAGGAACAACCCAGTTACATCGGGGTGAACCCCTTCTCTTTTTGATAAGTGCACTGTGTTCTTTTACGTGCTTTACACAACACATATGTCCCATCTGAAGGACGAAGCAATGGTTAAGTGTCTTGCTTAAGACCACAGGTGTTACGACTGGGACTCGAACCCACACTCTGCTGATCACAATCAATGTTAATTTCCATCCATTCCATTTAATTATATCATTTATTCTGGTTGTGAAGCCAAGGACTCTCAGAAAAGAGAACTCAATCACTGTACTAGCCAAGAACCCCAATAGAGGGAAGACAAAGAAGGAAGTTCCAGTTTTAGATGTGGCAGGCAAACCCTAGTTAACTACTTCAGGGAAACCCCACGCAGTCAGGGAGGGAATGAAAACCTAATCCACATAGTGCCACCCAGCCTGAATACCGCAACAAAGTCAGAGTTAAATTTCCACAAGAATCTATGTCGATCATCAACATTCCTTGAACTCACCTATGACAAATATAACAGGACCTGTCTTTATGGGCGGGGCATCCTGTCCCTCCCCCGATTCCGTACACATACTGGTTGCTTTTTGAGGAGTCCTCAGCAAAGTAGATACCTGCTCCGAACATGCCACCGATGTAGGCATGGCGTTCGTCAAAACCTTTGTTGACGATGGCGTTGATGAATGGGGACCCTATGGAGAAAGGCAGAATGACTTTAATAAAGACCCATGCAATGGAAAACCACACTCCAAAAATTTTCCCACTGTTTCTCCTATCGCTAAACTTCACTGGCTACCAATGGAGAAATGCATCCAGTTCAAAACTCTTCTATATGTTTTGACATGTTTGCTCCACCTTATCTCTCCAATTTGTTTCATCTTCGCCATAGCAACCATCAAGGACTCTGTTCTACTTTCAATAGAATTCGCGAGTCCAGATTATCATATGGCAAAGACGCCTTACCACACTCTGTGCTGAACTTTTGAACAGTCTCCCAATTAATGTCCGTGATTCTTCTTGTGTTGTTACACTTAAGAGTACACTTTAAACTTATCTCTTTACTAAATAGTAGATTTCAGTTTTGTTCTTGCTGTTTTAATTTATCCTTTTCTTTTATTATGCGCTTTGATCATATTTTGGAAAGGCCCAGTATAATTATTATTATATTATCCCCGTGGAGCACAGCCCTGGTGAGGTCCCAGGACATTTTGTACCCAAAGCGCACTTTCACATTGTGCCCCTTTTCCGCAGGGTTCTGGTTGCACATTTCAAGAATAGCCCAGGGCTTTACCGCTTACCCCTACTCAGGAGCGGGGATGGTTTTTTCCCCGGCTAATGCCCATTTGCCGGGGCAGACCAGGAGCAACCCAGCGGTAAATCGTCCATAGTGTAAAAAGGCCATTCGCTTTTTCCCAGGGAAAATCCCAGAGTAATACCATACAAAATATGATAATTTAAAAAATTGCAGGACGTACCGTGGAAGAGCATCCTCTCGTTGTCATGGTTATGATTCTCATCAGCGACCTCCTTCTTCCGATGCAAGTATCTATCCCACAGTCTCCTGTTGCGTACTTTCTGAATCTTGTTGATGCTGTACTTACTGAAGATACCACCGGCCTGGCCGTTATCGCGGTGCTCTCGGACCGTGTTCTGCATCTGGTTGACAAAAGCACACAAAATAAAGTTTAAATCTCATCCCCTTAAGGTGATCTCCTGGCCCAATCTCTTGGCTCTGCTTACCGCCGAGTTCTGCGCATACGAACACAATTCCCCCATATACGCGCAAGTGCTGAGTTTCTACACTAGCTGTGTAAGCATAGAAGGCTTAGGGACCATGGATAAACTATGTCACGGGAACGACCGCGTCGCGACGCGTTCCTTCGCGTGACAAATTGAACAAAAGAAAACCTACGGAGTGGAACGCGTTCTTCTCAACCACCGGGTCTTGAGGAAGACCCACCGTATAACAAAGGAACAATGGTGAGGCCGAAAACCACTGTGTAGTTATAATCGGCTTATCTGGGTAGATATAAACCCAAGTTGTTTCCACTGCAATTTACTTAAACTGTCGTTTCAATAAATAAACAACAACCAAAGATCCATGTAAATTATAATAACTGTGTCTCCGGTCTAGTTTATATTTTGACTAGTTTTTTTCAAGTTACAAAAAGATTAATCCTAGCCCTTTTCACGCAATAAGTCAAAACACAACCGCAGATTAACAAATTAAAAATATTGCGTCTTTGCACGACCGCCATGCAAAATAATCCCCCAAAATACAACAGAATAAAACAAAATCAATAGGAAAAACATCTTACATTAAACAGTAAAACTATACCTTTTTTGGTACATCAAAGGTATCCAAAATGTTTCATGTTTGAACAATGAAGCCAACACGTTATGTAGTTTTTCTTAAACACGCTAAATATTCCCAAGGAACTGCTGAAAATTCACCACGTTGTTGACATGCCCAAGGTACCAGCAACGGCGCCAATGTTGTACGCTGGTTAGTATTGCAATTTTCGGACACCAGATTCTGCCGAAAGTCTTTATCTCAAGGCGGTTGTAACTAATTTCGTAAACTGTTGCGCAATTTTTCCAACGGAGGGCGGATCTCCCGCTATCACATTGTTTAGGAAAGCCCTCTAGCGTTCAATGTTTCTTGCATTATAGTTCGTTGCACGCAAAGTAACAAGACTACTAGGCCGGTATATTGAAAACACTGTGTGTGAGTGTGTCGCTGGATATAGTGTGTTTGTGTACTACGATGTAATTTTGCGTTGTGTTTTGTGTGATTGCGAGCCGGTCAGCATGATTTCGCGGTACCTTTATGAACACATCGTGTAAGTGTAATCATCTCTGTAAACACGGGTCCTAATGTAATAATTAGATGTAGATACAAAATAAGTTGGCGATGATTTCAAATTTAAGAATAATAGTCACCACTTCAACTTGTTATGGCAGTAGCATATTATTGTATTGGCTTTGGCAAACTCGAGGGTTGGCTGTACATGGACATCTCCAACCCATTGTCTGGTGTATACCTGAGCTAGACCGCAAACACTAATCCTTCACCCCTTCGTGGCTTACTTGCGAGCTGCCTTGTCCATGTAATCTGAACAACAAAAGGCACCAACAATAGAGTTCGATAATGAGGGACCTTAAAAATCAGTGAAGCGCTTAATCCATCTTGGGACGGGCGCGTGACAATTTTGGGACGGACTCGTTCTAGAACGAGTCTGATCGCGGGCGGCCGCGTTCTTAGTTTATCCATGGTCCCTTAGTAAAATGGAATACGCATGCGCACAAGCCAAAATAGGCTTGGCAGAAGCACAGAAATCCCTGCTTTCGCAAGCGTCGATTTTTTGCTGACGGTAAGCAGGGCCATGAAGTTTCGCTCAGGTTGTATCGTAAACTTGGGTTTGATCCCTTGCTACAGGGCAGCTAATGGTTGTATGGCTCCTGACTGAAACCCTTGGACAAAAATATTGTCAAAAGAGGGAGACTGCAACCATAGGCCTAGATAGCCCGTTGGTAGAGCTTTTTCCCCTTAAATCTGGTTGGTTCAAATGACCCTCTGGTCAACTAACGGAGGGTTATTGTTACTTTTGGTTTTTACCCATATGTGCGTTAGCACTGTATACTCGGTACTTTCCCAAGTCCTGTGAAAAAATATCACAGGCATGTTACTCAGGTGGGATTTGAACCCAAGACCCTTGCAATTGAAGAGCAGTGTCTAAAATTTAGAGCAGTGTCTTAACTATGGATTTCTAACTACTCACCTCAACGGCAACCGACTGGTACTCCTTATCATCAATACCCAGATCAATCAGGATGGATCCAGAGTTGCCATGAGCTCCTAGGTGTGGGTTAGGGGTGATGTTACCCCCCATCAGTCTCTCCATACCCTTGATGACCTTATGCCGATGACCGTATGCATTGATGCCTATCTCCTTGAGCTCCTCATGACCCATATCGAGCAGGACATCCATGCTTATCTGCAATCAAACATTTGGACAAGAATGAACTCATGGATCAGACACAGGGGGGAGAACACTCTCAACAAAGACAAGCTCCAGAACATTTATGACCAATTAGTCCAAACCACGCCTACAACACCCTCTATGTCCACCAAGAAAGGATATAAAATGCAGTTCAGCATTAGACATGGACAACAGTCTAAAGAGAATCTCTTAGCTTAGGAGTGAAATGTAACTACTAACATTATATGTAAGTAATATTTACATAATTTGGGATTTGTAAAAAGGAATCTTTTAAATCAAGAATTGATCGTACACCTTTTGAAACTTCACCTAGGATTTGAAACTTCGCATGTTTAGAGAGGTTTGCAGTAACACCTTATTAATATATCTTTTGAGTAGTGTTGGTTCCAAAAAGAACCTTTGCTTAACGACTCAACATTTCGTAACAGTATGCTCTGATCATCTTCATATTCATATTCCTTCAAAGGCAAGATCCACACTATTAAGTCAGAAACCCTAACGAACCAAGTACCAAACATTACGTGTCAACTCACCAGTTCCCTTTCAAAGATCTCCCTGAGATGATCCAGCTGAATGCCCCTCAAAAAGGCCGCGATACTGATGTCTAATGGATTACCGGTAGTACTCTCGCTACTGCCGCTGTCTGCCGCCCCGTCTCCGGTCTGTGACGTCGACGTCACCACCTGCTTCACAGCTGGTGTCGCTGCCGCACCGACCCCGCCAACCGCCCCCTGCGCAGTGTCCACATCATCGGAGGCGAGCCCTGGTCCGGGTCTCCTCGACGAAGGAGCGGGGATGAGGGTGCTATTCTTGATGGGTGTGGTCGGGGTGAGGCCTTTGGCAGTGGTCGGGGCTGAGCCCAGGGGCATGGCATCAATGAGGAGGGAGCGTACGTCATCTGCGGTGGCAAGGTCGAGTGGTGTTTGCCCCTCCTGGTTAGTCATTGTTGGATCAGCACCATGGGCAAGCTAAACAAAAGCATTACATACAAATAATGAGCATGCATGAAAACCTTTATACAAGTCTAGCAAAGAGAGAATGGTTAAAGACGGAAACAAAGGGAGAATTTCCAAGGCTAGGTGGCAGCAGTTCAAACCATTGTTTTTGTAGTTCTGAACATGCGCATAATTCTGATAATTCTGAGAACAATGGATTTACCGAGTAAGTTTGCTGCCACCTATCGTCCCATTGGTTTAAAGTCACAAACTATATGGAATTTTAGGCATTGCATGGTGAGGTATCAATGTATATTTCGTTTTGCGCCCACACCATGTGTGTGTCTACTTGCCAGGTAGAATTTGTTCTTTTAAGAACTGTTTTGCTTTAGATTCTACTACCGCGTAGTAGATTTTCAAAGTTCCGGAGACTTTTTAATTCTGAAAAGAACTGCCCTGCTTTTAAGGTAGACTACTACTTAAGCCTATAGTGAATCATCATTAACTGCACTACAGCGGAGTGAGTTCTCAATAGGTCTCAAAGGTTTCACCTAGCTTTCTCAAAAAGGAATAAACAAACAATGAGGTCTTACCAAGAGTGCGCAGAGTTGAGTGCGACCTTTCTGCGCTGCTTCGTGTAGGGGAGTAAAGTTCCAGCGGTCTACAGCGTTGACGCACGTGTTGTGTTTGATGAGCAACGAGGCAATATCCAAATGCTACAATATCCAAACAGACAGACAAACAAATTATAAGAAATTAAAACTTCATGATCAGCATAGGTTATAAAGGACGTTATCAAGGTGTGTAGGAATTGCAGCTTTGAATGGCAAAATAATCAAGGAACACTCTCGTGAATTGTAACCGTTTCAGAGATAATACTCTTTATCCCCGATGAAATTTTTTAATTTTGATTAACACAGATGTTAAAACATCCGTGAAATTGTTACGATTAGAACTGCCTCTAGCCTCTAGGCTAGCTCTGTCCCCTCTATCAATGCAAAGGTCATGGGTTTGAATTCCACCAGACAGTTTTACCTGTGATTTTTTACGGATTTCAAGAAAGTATACAGTGCTAGCACATCAGTGTAAGGGTTAAACCAAGTTATATTTTTTATCCCCGATGCAATGGTGGTTTATATGTTAGACGAGCCCCCAACTGTCTTTAGGGAGAGCACTTGTGGACTTACCCCATAAGATGAGGCATTATGCAGAGGGATGAGGCCTCCTTTATCCCTGGCATTCACATCAGCACCGTGCTCTAGTAAGTAGTCTGCTACTTCTACGTTGTTATAACCAGCTATAGGAAAGAAACAAGACCAAAAACCATCATCACAAGTTGGGCTATAAATAATACTACAGCTGATTTCAGCCGATTTCACAAACACTAGGATTAATCCAACCTCAAGTTAGGAAGAGTAACTCGTCCTAGATTAGGATAGATTCAATGCGTCCTTATGTATGGGCAGGAACTTAACGCTGTTTAAAACCTTGCAGGGTCATTGCCATGCGATAAAGGCCCGAGCCGATGGCTGTCGACCCTGCCGGCTTTAAACGTACGTTGAAGAACTCGTCGCTACCCTTTTATTCCCTTAGTTAGGATGAGTTGCTGAAAACGACGGCTGGGTTTTTATATAGCACTTTATCACGCCCCTAAGTGCGTATTCAAGTGCTAAGTATTTCTTGCTGCAAGGGGTATAAACTGCATTTTGGGAAGTATGAGACTTTTTCCTTAATAGCACCATTTAATGGTTGTCAGGTGCTGTGGCGCTATATTCTGCCTATCAGACCAGAAACACCAGGGCGAACCCCTTCTCTTTTCGATAAATGCACTATTACACAACACACAGGGCCAACGACTTAACACCCCCATCCGAAGGAGGCAGCCATAAAAGTTAGGTGTCTTGCTTAAGGACAAAAGTGTCACGACCGGGACTCGTACCACACACTCTGCTGATCAGAATCACCAGTGTTTGAGTCCAGTGCTCTAATCCTCTCGGCCACGACAGATTTACAGATTCACTATCGACAGGTCTACTACTGTGTCTTAAAGGCATTGGAAATGTTTGGTAACGGTCAAGTACCAGTATTCTCACTTAATACATCCAATCATTAAATCAACAAACCTGTGAATATTTGGGCTCAATTGGTCTCCATTTGCAAGAGAATAATGAAAGTAAAAACACCATTGTTGCCTTACTTTGTGTGCTTTCAGATGCATAACAAAAGGATTCAGCTGAAGTAATTTAATATTTGAGTGAGAAATTCCCTCTTTCTCTTACTTCAGAGGAAGCCGTTTCTCACAATGTTATGTACTATTAACAGCTCTAAGTAAGTTTTTATGCTAAAATTTGTTTTGGAGTGATTAGCTATAGTTTCCCTGGCCTTTAAATAAATGACATAACTAGTGTCTGAAGTCTACAGCTTCACCCTCATACCCACCTGCTAAGTGAAGAGGAGTAGAGTTTCTACCCTGGGAGTCACGACAGTTGATATTATCCGGAGTGACCAGTTTCTGGACCCTGACCAGGTTGCCCTTCTTGGCTGCTTCAAGGAGAGCGGCATCTCCCCTCAGTAGATCCTGAACGTCCTGGTCACCTTCTTTGACCAGGTCCAGGGCCGTGTGACCGTCGCGGTTTTTCTTCTCAGGATCAGCACCATGCTACAAAGGAATGAACAGCCAAAAATAAAAAACGGATATTTGATACATTTTGTACATAGAAGAAACGTGTCACAGAAAGCCGAGCAAGCTCATTCTGATGATGATGATGATGATGATGATGATGTAGTAGAACCTTTAGGACACGACATGAATCCCTACTCACTGTGAATGAAAATGTAGGGTATGTAATATAATTTACCTGTAGCAGTTTCAGCTTCTATAGTCGTCAAGTTTTTGAGAGAAAAGCAAAAATCACAAAGCGATGTTTTCAGGAGAGTCTCGTAAGTACTAGTACTGGTAAATACGTTGTACCTGCTAAAATAATTTTCTCTAAAATTTCTTTTTCTAAAACTACATTACCTCAAAGGGTGCCGCTTCTAACACTGTTTTGCAATTTCAACACATCTCCAGTGATATTTACCGAGTTTTAAAGGTTACTTTTGGGGGGGAGTAATTACCAAAAGTGTACATTCCCTTTAAGATGATCATTTCCAGACGGGAAAATTCTATGGCTTTGGGAACAATGGTTTACCTTAAGTAGTAGTTTGCATATCTCATATTTGCCCTTAGCCGCAGCCTCATGTAGCGGAGTGAACTTCCACAGGTCCGCTGCATTGACGACAGCGCTGTGTTTGATCAATAGCTCTGTCACCTCATAATGACCGAAGGAGCAGGCATTGTGTAGAGGAACGAGTCCACTGTAAAAGAAGACACAAGAAGGGACAATTTCATTTATAATATTCATTTTGGTTTTACCCATATTTACCGATGTGTGTTAGCACTGTATACTCAGTACTTTCCCCGAGTTCTGTGAAAAAAATCACAGGTATATTTCTCAGGTGGGATTCAAACCCGCGACCTTTTCAATTCTAGAGCAGTGTCTTACCAACTAGACCACCGAGACTGCCCGGTAGCTAGAGGCAGTTCGAATCCTATGTTTTAGCAGCGGCTAATGCATTGATTTAATAGATGTTAAGTTTTAATTTTCATTAATAATATAGAACATTTCTTGTGCGGCATGTCTGTTAAGGATGACACTCCTGCCGCGAAAAAAAACTGAGCTCCGCTACATACACAAAGACAACCAAAGGCCGAGAGCTATGGTTCCCGAAATAGAGAGCTTTTGAGATGTGTTTTAAATTGAGAACAAGTATCTGCTTGTCTGAGTTGAAGTGAGACACTGTTCCATAGAGATGGCCCAGCATGTGAAAAACAATGATCACTCTAGAAGTGCCGGAAGAATGTGAATGGAAGTAGGTCAAACCTAATGACCGTTCGCGTCTGCTATGGGAATTTTTGGCACAGGCCGCTTGTAAAATCTGTTTTGTTTTTTTAAGGTAAAGTATGGTTGTTTTTATAGTCGCTGAAAAATGTATTACTAGTTTTGGGTTCAGGAAGAACCATTAGACCTAAACCATGGACATCAAACCTACCCTTTGTCTTTGGCATGAACATAAGCTCCATGCTGCAACAGATAATCAACCACGGCTACTCGATTGTACCCAGCTGCAAAATGCAGAGGCGTAGAGTGTCTGCCTTCCTTGTCACGACAGTTGACTATGTGTGGATTCCTCGACACTAGGGCCTGGAGGTTAAAAAATGACAATTTTTCAACAATAACAATAATAATACAGGTTTTCTATATAGTGCTCATTCAGTGAAACTCAAGGCACTTCAATATTCAGTATTTTCCTGTAAGGTATTGTGGATCTACAGCTTTTAAGTATGAGACCAACTCCTTAGAGGAACAAGTTGCCTTGGATCGGTCGAGTTGGTCTTTGAAGTGTTTAAAAAACGTTTGTTATGAAATGCATATGGTTAGAAAGATATTTTAAAAGTAGAATCTAATGATCCACACAAGTATCACTTGAAATTGTACAGTTTTCCTATAACGTCGCGACCTAACACAATCGGCCATTGGTACTCCACAAAATGGCCAACTGTGTTTCTCTGTGGCTTAAACGAAAAACAACGCAATTTCGAGGCATGTTTGTGTGGATCATTATATTCTATTTTTAAAACATCTTACCATGCATTTCATAACAAAAGATTTCAAACGCTTTTCAAAGACCAACTCGACCGATCCAAGGCATTGTGTTCCTTTCATCACGGTGTAATGGTTTACAAGGTTCTGTAGTGCAATATGCAGCCAATCAAACCAGGAACACACTGCAGCTCAGTGTCAAATTCAAGCCCTGCAATTTTTTTTATTCCGTACCTGTATATTATCCAAGTCTCCAGCTTTAGAGAACTCCAAGAACTCTGAACTTTCATCAACGGCATTTAACCTCTGCTCAACTGTAAAAATCAAGGATTTAATCATTTAAAAGTTTACGTTTAGTACACACTCTTAAAATTAATGTCAAACAAAAATATTGGTTAGAACCCGACAGCAGCATAAGATAGTACAAAGCATTTTGAGACACAATTATTATTATTACTATTATTTTTTATTCATGTCCGCTTTTGTAAAGCGCTCCAATGTTGTGGGTTGGAACATGGATACAAATAGGTTTACCTTTATATTTATCTGACCACATCAAGCATTATAAGTCGAGCTTGTTTTCGGCCAGTATCTTCTGACTGATCAAAGATCATATCGCTCCTGGGGACACAGATCTTTTTGTACTGTTGCTCCATGTCTTTTGAACAACCTTCCTCACAACATTCACTCGCCTCCTTCAAAACTTGCAGTGGTAATTTCCTGCAGCAGCACAGTTTTAATGTATTTGTCTCTGGGTTGTTTTTCCTGTGAATTGTTCTTTATTGTCGTGTCTTGATCACCTACTTGTTGGGTGGATATAATGTATATGAAAGTGTTAATTTATTTACCTTGCATGATTTTTTGCACACTCTCTGAGGCAAGCTGTACCGGTGTGAATCCCTGTAGTGATAACACGGTGGTGTCAGCGCCGTACGAGAGCAGAAGACGAGATGCCTCAGGGATGTCTTCACGAGCCGCCCGGTGTAGAGGGGTCTGACCCATGTTGTCTGTGGAATTCACCTGGAACAAGCAGAACAACTTCTTGATGAGGACACAGTATCTATTTCAATGCATGTTCATGTTGAAAGTGACGCTCAAACTTTTCCATATTTGTAAGCAAGGGTTCTCCTTGAAGGATGTGATCAGACGGCTAAAGCCCTTTCAGCCTACTCTATTCCCCTTGGGCAACCCTTGGGAATATAAATGGCCGGCCCTTTCACACTTGGATCATTTTGCCCCTGATTAACCCCCAGCAAATGGGCATGCCCACGGGAATACCCACCCCTGCTCTAGAGTAGGGTTTGTCTGTTTTAAGGCCATTGTCCAGTCTGTTCTGTATTGGCCTGTTTTCTCCCTATGGCTCTCCTCCACTTGGACCTGTCCGTCGCATCTCGACGGTTGGGGTAAGCGGTAAAACCCCAGGGGATTCCTGAAACAAGCAGCAGGAACCCTGTGGAATAGGGACCTAGGTGGGGACAGTGCGAATGTGTGTCGGGGTAACTGCGGGGTAAAATACTCCTTGGTCTCCCTAGGGCTGTATTTCTTGATGATAAGAGATACGGTGTGAAAATGGTTTATGACCAGCCGATGTAAATTCAGGTGTACTTCAACAACAACAAAACTGACTTACCTTAGCACCACTTTCCAGTAGGAGCTCCATTACATCAATGTGACCCTTGTCTGTTGCAACATGCAATGGTGTTAGCCCTCTGAAAGAAAGAAAGAAAGACAATTGTTAATTTCGAGTCAGTTTTATGCTTTGGGTGGTCAGGTTGGCGTAGTGGCATCTTTTCCTCGCCTTCCATCTCTAGGACCCTATAAAGCACGCCGGGGCACTATGACGATTGGGGTTTTCAGTCCCTAACCCGACAGCGTGGGTTTTCCTCCTACATCTAAAAATGAAACTTCCTCCCTTGTCTTATATCCAATGGGTTCTTGGCTAGCACAGTGATTAAGTTCACTTTTCTGAGAGTCCTTGGCTTCCGACCAAAATAAACTAAATGCAAATGCCTTGAGAACTGAATTACAATGTTTGATTGGGTACAAGGGCTGACCTACACATTATACAGAATTTGACCAACTTTTAAAGGCAGTGGACACTATTGGTAATTACTCAAAATAATAATTACCATAAAACCTTATTTGGTAAAGAGTAATGGAGAGCTGTTGCTAGTATAAAACACTAAGAGAAAAGGCTCCCTCTGAAGTAACATAGTTTCGAGAAAGAAGTAATTTTCTACAAATTTGATTTCGAGACCTCAGATTTAGAATTTGAGGTCTCAAAATCAAGCATCTGAAAGCACACAACTTCGTGTGACAAGGGTGTTTTTTTCGTTCATTATTATCTCACAACCTCGACGGCCAATTGTGCTCAAATTTTCACAGGTTGTTTTTTTATGTATATGTTGAGACACACCAAGTGAGAAGACTAGTCTTTGACAATTACCAATAGTGTCCACTGTCTTTCAGGCTATTTAGCTATGATTGTAACCTGTTTTTCTGAGAGCAAAAAAATTCAGATTATAAATGGAAGAATTTCATGCCTGATGTAAACTAGCCTCGAGTGTGCCGGTGATAATTTTTGTCAATAATTTCTGTAAATAACTTCTTGTGAAAGAAAACTTACTCGTTGTTCTTGTCGACTAGATTGGCACCCTTTTTGATGAGTAGTTCCACAGCTTGTTTCCTCTTTGGAAATACGGAACCAGCTACACAGTGCTGTTGAGTAAAAAAAAATAATATTTTCCATTTCTCAATCAAACAAATTATTGCAGTTAAAGAGAACCGTTAGATATGTTTTCTCCCTTAAAGCCATTATACACTTTTGTACAGAAAAAGAAAAAAGTTCACAGATTTACAAATAACTTACAGGGTTTACAGAAGGTAATGGTGAAAGACTTCTCTTGAAATATTACTCCATGAAATGCTTTACTTTTTGAGAAAACATTAAAACAATTATCAATTCTCGATAATTACGGATTTACTTTAAACACATGTCATGACACGGCGAAACATGCGGAAACAAGGGTGGGTTTTCCCATTATTTTCTCCAGACTCCGATGACCGATTGAGCCTAAATTTTCACTGGTTTGTTATTTTATATATAAGTTGTGATACACGAAGTGTGGGCCTTTACACAATACTGTTTACCGAAAGTGTCCAATGGCTTTAAACTTGTCTATATTTTCCTTACAAGTAGCCCTCACCTTGAGTGACCTACTGTTATGTACTTTTTCAAAAGTGGTTTAAATTAAAGGGACAAGTTTGGCAAGTTGGTCAATCAAAAGCATTTGAAACCGTTGGCTATAAAATGCGTGGTTAGACATATGCTTTAAAAGTAAAATATATCGTTCCAAACAAACATGCCTCAAAATTGTGTGGTTTTCCTTATACTTTGTGAGCTAAAAAGGCATGCCATTTTGAGGAGTCAAAAATTTGCCTTCACAAATTGAGTTGCAGTGTTAGTTCAGGACAAATAAGGAAAACATACCTTCACATACCTTGCAGGACAACTTACTGAGTGCTTTGATATACCATAAAGCATTATATAAGAACCTAGTGTTATTATTATTAATAATATGGAAGGAAAATTTACCAAGGGGCTATCTAGGCTCTGTGGGTTCTTGAAGTTGACCAAGTCGGGAGCAATCTGCTTCTTGATCCTCGTCATGTCAGCTTGCCTACAAGCTTCCAATATTGCATTGCCCCGAAATTCATCTGTAAATCATAAAGTAACAAACGAACAAATCATGTTCTGTTAGAACAACTGAAAATGAAATATAGTCCAGTTCTTTTTTCAATTGGAAATTGCTAGTTGGAAAAGGTATTTTATTAAATAAAGGCATGTAAAAGAACCAAGTGCACTTATCAAAAAGAGAAGGGGTTCGCCCTTGGGTGTTCCTGGTTTGATTGGCTGCACGACGTTGTGCCAAAGCACCTTGTAAACCATTACATGGTGCTATAAAGGAATAGGTTTCATACTTAAACACAGTCCCAAATACCTTGCACGAATCCTGTTTGTCATTGAGTGACGGATATGCTCACAAGAAGCCACTGTTATTATTATTTCAACCCTAAAGTTGTTATTGCTGCTGCTGCATGTTCGAGGTCAGTGATTTTAACATCGAGCCAGCTAACTATGCACATACAAGTAAGTTCGGGCCAGCTAACTATGCACACACAAGTAAGTTCGGGCCAGCTAACTATGCACACACAAGTAAGTTCGGGCCAGCTAACTATGCACACACAAGTACGTTCGGGCCAGCTAACTATGCACACACAAGTAAGTTCGGGCCAGCTAACTATGCACACACAAGTAAGTTCGGGCCAGCTAACTATGCACACACTAGTAAGTTCGGGCCAGCTAACTATGCACACACAAGTAAGTTCAGCAATCTTGTGCTTTTCAATAATAACACCTCACTGCATTTTTAGTTTAAACTGATAAATACAAACATCTTTAAATTGCGTTGAGTATTGAAGTATGCAAATACACCAAACTAGATACATCTTCTCTTATGGTGTTTGTTCCTAAGACGGCTCAAATGTGAAACTGTGTATATAGTGTTCTTCTCATATTGATTCCGTCTTGTAACAAGTTCTCTAGTCCAGTAAAAGTCTTGAGCTACCAGCCCTGTAGTCTTGTGGATTTGTTTCCCAAAATTTAAGCCCTTCCATGCTTCCGAGTCACAATGGAAAAAGTTTGTGTTTGAGGCATTCTTGATTTCGTTAACAAAAAGTAAAGGTGGTGCATATCAAAGAGTATGGTATGGGCTCGTGTCTGTGTTTCTGGTTCACTGCAAAGCATTCTTGTCTACAAGTTTCACCAGGCTTCTGAGTCACAATGACTAAGTTTGTAGCTGAGACACCCTTTAGCTTTTCTAAATGTCATAATCTTATAAAAATATTCCTTGTTTGTTTCACCAAATTGTGTTTAGCTGACCGTTAGATTAGACTTGAAGCTATGCATGGTGAAAGAGGGTACAAGTAAGGTTTTGATGACACCCTGATTGAGTTGTGTTCGCTTCTGAATCACAGTGATTGAGGCTGGTTTGGTGCATCCTTGATTTCATTAACAAAAACCTTTACTGAAAATAGCAATCTCGCTTCAGTAGTCTTTAAACTATTCATCTGACATCACTTTTTTGATGGAAGTGTTGCTTGTTTACGATCTACACTCAAATGTAGAACACAGCTATTAAAAAAATTCTCTCTATTTAAAAAAAAAAATTCCAGTTTAAAAAATGACTTTAGTGACAGATATATTTATTTTTAACTAAGCAAACCAACTTCGAATTAGATAATGTTGCATGCACTGTAAAGTCTGCCTATATATTCTGCAAAATAGATATAAAATGTGACAAATTCCGTCGTTTGAAGTGCACAAAATTAGATAGACTTATAATAAGTGCGATCATTATTGAGAAATCCAATTCATTGAAACTGTTACATAATCAATTGGGGAAATAGTTTAGGTCAGAGAACAGACTCTCAAAGTGTAGATTCGTGACTACAATGTACTTGCCTTCAGCTCGTACATTCTATCCACATATCTACACTTTCTTGTCCATTCTCCTTAACCATAAGACCTGACATCAGGGCCCAATTTCATAGAGCTACTCAAGCAGAAAAAATTGCCTTACACATCTCTGCTAAGCGAAAATTAGTAGGGTACCAATCACAAAATGTACATGTGACATAGTAGTTTGGCTGGTAACCTTAGTCTGGTAAGCATGTTTTGCTGTGCTGCTTTTTTGCTTAGGAAGCTCCAAAAAATTGGGCCCTGAACTGAAATGCAGATGTGCAGCTATTCGTTTATAAAAACAAGCGAACTTAAGGATATATCATTCATATATTTGCTGTTTGTGACAGTCTCTTGACGCTGACTAGAGCAAGCTAGTTGAAACGTTGAGAACTATTAAGAACTCGTAGAAGCAGCTCTATGAAATTGGGCCCTGGGCTTGAAAATCAACTGTTGTTATCTCTACTTACATTGCAGCATCTCTTTGAGGTCCTTAGTGGGTGCAACGTCGATGGCACTCTTGGAATGGCAGTTGACGAGGTTAGGGTCTGCCCCATGACTCATCAGCAGGGAGCACACCTCAAGCCTGACAACAGGAACAACAATCATCTACTAATTATCCTAATTCCTATCTCCTGTTTAAAGGCACTGGGCAGGTTTGGTAATTACTCAAAAGATATAATATTTAATTCTAAACCCAAGACCGTTCTTTTTGACATGGTGAAACATCTCTTTTGAATGCTCTTCCACTGAACCTCTCTCCAGCTTTTAAACTAACTTTAAAATACACTTGTTCAGTCTTAGCTGAAAGTACTGTCTTTAGAGTTCTTTTTCTATGCATCATGAGTGTCAGGAGATGGAGCTTTAAAACCAACCTTAAAATAAACTTATTCAGTCATAGCTTAAAGTAGCATCTTTGGAGTTCTTTTTCTATGCATCAGGAGTGTCTCTCTGACAGATATGGTGCTTCATAAATGTCCATTACAGTGCACTATTAGTGTTATTAATTATTAATGGCCACACTAGCAATAATGACACGAGTCTGGTACCTTACCTCGATTTGGATGCAGCCTCATGAAGTGGAGTGAACTTCCACAGATCCATAGCGTTGACATTAGCACCATGTTTGATCAGAAGCTCCGTTACTTCAAAGTGGCCGTAGGAGCAGGCATTATGCAGGGGAACAAGCCCACTAGGAGTTGAAGTGAAGAAGAACACAATATTAAAACAAAACAGATCTTCAGATGACTTAAAACAACTTTTTGCTCTTCAATGTTGCTAAATAGAGAACATCCATGATCCTCTCCTTTGCGTGTCGGCACATACTCCAACAAACCTCCAAATCTCCTATGTGCTCTGCAAAGAATGGTGAAGTGAAGTAAGCAATGCCACGCTTTCCTGTCATTTCCGGACTTGAGTGGTTCAGAGTTAACGCGAAAAGCATTGGCCTTGGGCATGTGAACCCTGCTTTTCCTCTTTCTATCAGCCACTTGACCTCCTCAACTACAGAGCCTTAAAGCTCGCTGAAGGATTGAATAAATTTTCCAAATTGCCGGATGGACTGACAGTGTATTTGTTTGTTTTGAGGATCTTCCCATCAAGGGAACTCAGCAAACTCCTACAAGCTGGCAACAGCCAATCTCTCACATACAAACATTGGTTTAACATCTATGATTATGAATGGCACAAATCAAGATTTTGTGATTCAGTAACGAGACGCCAATACTTATTATCATTGTGAAATCAGTGGTTAGCTGGGTAGGATTTGAACCCACAACCTTGTCATTGCAAGTCCTGCAGTCTAACCACTGAAAGTCAATGTGAACTTCAAGACAGAACTTAAGTCACACTTGGTCAAATAGACTTACATTAAATTAATTACAACTAATTTATATCCTTTAGTTTCGCTTTGTATAATGTTCTTTTTCCAAGATCAATTTTTTGGAGAAGTGTACATAATAAATCTGGATTAATGGTAGTATTATTAACCAACAAAGAACTGACTTGTATTTTTTCCTTACTCACCCTTTGTCTTTGGCATGAACATCTGCCCCATGCTGTAATAACAGCTGGACGATAGACACACGATTGTAGCCAGCAGCAAGATGCAGAGGTGTGGACTGAAAGTTGGAAGGTAACAAACCCTTGCTTACAATATTTTTGTATTGGTATTAGAAAAATTAAAAACTAGGTATCAAAATGACATCCACTCAGGCCCTGTATTCATAAGCTACAAAGAAAATGTTGCTTGCAAAGTGGCTGGTGACCTAATTTCGCTAAGCAAGATTTTTAAAGTGCTTATCACTATGCTTACATTCTTTGCCATGACCTCATAAAGCTACCAGTCATAATAATTTAAACTCACAACTCTTTTGGCTGGTCATCTGATTCTGCTAAGCAAGATTATTTTAATAAAGCAGTAAATTCTGCTTAACAAATTTATTTTCCTGAGTGGGGCGCCAGTCATAACGATATAAACTTTAAAAAGGAATGTTGACTGGTAACTTTTTTTAGCAGAGCAAGATTTTTACTGTGCTTAGCAAGTTTCTGTGCCTACAGGTTTCATGAAATTGGGCCAAGCAGCCGATTTCACGAAACGCTAGGACTAATACTATCTAAAGTTAGGACAAGTAACTCATCCTAACTTAAGATGGATTAGAGGGTATATGTTCTTTTTCCTAACAAAAAACACAATGTCCACAGGTATACATTAACCTTACACAGTTTGAAGATTATGATAGTAGAAAGCTTCCCTTGAAACTTTACTTACTGAGCTGCTGTAGTTTTTGAGAAATGAGAAAAAAGTAATAATTTTCTAGCATGTAAAAACGTATTAACCAGTTATGCTATGGTTTTGGTATAATATCAAAACTGGTTACGGGGATTTTACATGCTAATATAATTTTGTAAAACTATTTTGTGGCTTGTTTTACTCGTTTCTCAAAAACTACACAACCTTAGTTAGTAATATTTGAAGGGAAGCTTTTCATTATCATTATCTTCAAACCCTGTAAGTTTAATGTAAATCTGTGGACACTTTGAAAAAGTACCCAAATCCTTTAAGTGCAGCCTAACCTCTTTGGTTACTAAACCTTATTGGTCTTTAGTCTAAAGATTATTCCCAAGTTAGGATGAACTAGACGGCTGTAATTTGTACTTGAGGACTTACCCGTCTACCGTCGCTTGCATGGCCATTGACATTCAAAGGGGTCAGCAAGCTCATCATCTTCTCTTCATTGCCACTCCGTGATGCTTCCAATAACTCATCCTTCTTGTACTCTCCCGAAAGAACCTGCTTAGCAGGAGGGTCCGCGAGATCCAGGGCTGTTTTGCCGTCCGTGTTCCTGATGTTAGGGTCTGCGCCATTTTGAAGCAAAACTGTACGCAAAACAGGTATGGTGAGTGTTTATTGTTAATTTATAATGCAAAATGGCGATTGTCTGTAAAGGCACTGGACACGCTTGGTGTATCACAACATGCATAAGATGACAAATCTGTGTAAATTTGAGGTCAACTTGTCATCGAAGCTGCAAGAGAATGAAAGGAAAAACACCTTTGTTGTTTTACTTTGTGTGCTTTCTTAGTAAGGGGTGTGCTATGAGGAAAATGTACACTTGTTTTGGAACTTTGCAAAGGGCACCAGAGCAAAAGCACAGGGCACCACGACAATTACTGGAGGTGCCCCAAGTTATTTCAAGGCTTGCACCTACCTATACAAACGTCGATCTTGCCCTTTATGGCCGCTTCATGCAGAGGGGTATAATTCCAATTATCCCTAGCATTAGCGTCTGCTCCGTGCTTTAACAGTAGTGTGACAACCTCGGCGTGACCAAAGGAGCAAGCGTTATGAAGTGGTATTAGTCCTCCGTCATCACGGGAGTGTACGTTGGCACCATTCTGAAGAAGGAACTCCACAACATCTTTTCTGCCGAAGCCTGAGGGATCAAGAAAAAACGAAATAGAGTCATTGAAAGTTATTTGTGTAACGTTCAATAGAGAAGGATTTTGCAAAATAATGAGGAATCACAGCACTGTATTGCCTAATAGTGCAATCATTTCGAATCTTGATGTTCTTGACAGGGCGCAAGAATTTTTCTCTGGTGAGGGGCACTTCTGGGGCACTTCACATGGCACCACAGCAAAAGCACAGGGCACCACAGTAAAAGCACAGGGCACCACAGTAAAAGCACAGGGCACCACAGTAAAAGCACATGGCACCACAGCAAAAGCACAGGGCACCACAGTAAAAGCACAGGGCGCCACCCTAAGGGGCTCACTCCAATCAGAAAACTTAACTATGTATTGGAAATTTGAAAAGGGCACCACAGCAAAAGGCAATTGAAAAAAAGAAGAATTGAGGCAATGCAAGTTTTCCCCCAATCAGTTTCCCTTGGACAACATACTTTGAGTCATCTTCTTGTTAAAGGCAGTGGACATTATTGGTAATTACTCAAAATAATTATTATCATAAAACCTTTCTTGATTACGAGTAATGGGGATAGGTTTATAGTATAAAACATTGTGAGAAAACAGCTCCCAAGTGAGTAGTTTTCGAGAAAGAAGTAATTTTCCACGAATTTGATTTCGAGACCTCAGATTTACATGTGGTATTTGAGGTCTCGAAATCAAGCATCTGAAAGCACACAACGTCGTGTGACCATGGTGCGACAAGGGTGTTTTTTTTCTTTCATTAATATCTCGGAACTTCGTTTGCCGATTGACCTCAAACTTTCACAGGTTTGTTATTTTAATCACATGTTGAGATTGTTACGATCCAAAAAACTCCAAACTACCCGTGAATATAAATCACTCAAAAAGCCTGAATTTCCTCAGATGCAACAAAGAAATCAAACAAGGTGACACTGATGGATAAGAACACAGAAACAAAGTGTTTTAATTATAAAACTATCAACCACTTCAGTTACCGATTCGGTTTAAGAAATATACAATGATTGATTAAATCAAATGTACATTAACAAATGGTTCTTATACAAAATAAGTATCCTACGGGCTAATACGTCGACAGCAACAGAAGATACGGTGAGGAACACAAACACTGGCTTTAAACAATCAGCTCCAGGGGCGATAAATAAGTTCTTTGCCGATGTGACTATGAGCTATCACGGGGTAAACTCACTCAGATAAAATGTCCAGAAGAAGACGAAACAACGACGGGTACACAATCTGACACCTGCCACAAAGTATGGGGAAAAGGCCCCAAAATACCGAACTGTAGATTAAGTTCGAAAATGTCCTTTCCGGAATCTAAATACGCACTTTAACTGCACTCGGTCAAACGCGAACTCTATCACAAGCTCCTTCAACGAGTTGTATCACAATCACAGAAGTCGTAGTAGCTTCCACCAGTCTTGCGTAATGTGTCCTCCCGAAAATTTCTCACAGCCCGTATTTAAAGGATTTGTGTGTGGTTTTCAAGAAAGTACTACACTAGATTATTCTAGATCCTTCATAACAGATAAGCGCCCCCCACAATAGGTCAACGGACTTACACACATAAAAAGATTGACAGCGTGTGCACATGCATTACGTAGGGTCTCATAACAAGATACACCAACTGTGAAGACTTGTCTTTGATAATTACCAAACGTGTACAGTGCCTTTAAAGAGGTATAATAGTAATACTTTGGAAAAGGCGCCTCTTTGAATACGGTTATTATTAATTAAATTAGTCTAATAGAAATTTAGGAGGAAAGACACAAGACTCACGATCACTGCAGAGGTGAATTTCAAGAGCTACGATTGATCCTAACTGCAAATCAATCGCAGTTGCTTTAATAAAGTGTGATATCACAGCACAAATCACTATGGTAAAACTGAACACTCATCTTACGATGAATCTTTTTTTTTTAGTGCTTTGTGAAATCGTGCCCAGGGCTTGAAAGTTGTAGATGTAGCTCCATATTTTTACTGGATCAAAATTTATTTTTACAAAACCAGAATAAAAAAGAGTCCAACATTACAAGCACTCAGAGAGTTGTCCCACTGTTTATGTGCAAACTGATGTGTACTTTGAAACTCTTGACAGAAAATTGAAAGATAATGATCACATCATTATCCACAAAGATATTACGCAATGGGGTATTTTAGTCAAACGTAAACACAAGACCTCAGAACTTGTACTCAGTGAGTACTTACTCACAATAATAAACATTGTGAGTTTACTGACCAGACACTAAAATCACAGGACTCTGGCCTATGGTTCCGACAGTGTTAATTTCGAGCCCTGGTGAATGGTGGAGTTATGTAGCCTCCCAATCAAGACTGGCAGATCAAAACAAAATTACAGTAAAGTACAGTCACCAGACTCATTGCAGGGCTTGTTAGTTGTATGTACATGTAGCTCCACATTTTTACAGGATCAGAATTCATTTTTACAAGACCAGAATCAAAAAGAGTCCAACCATCACTTGGTGAAGGTTTGTCCCATTGTTTACGTGTAAACTGTAAGTGTACTTTGATACTCTTGACAGAAAATTGAAAGATAATGATCACATTATCCACAAAGATATTGTGCATTTGGGAATTTTATTCAAACTGAAATATTAGACCACAGGAATCTTTTAACATTTAGAGTTTACTGGCCCAACACTAAAATCACAGGACTCTGGCCTATCGTTTAGTGTTAATTTCAAGCCCTCCAGCTGATTTCATGAAACTTTACGCAACCACTTGCGCAATGGTTATTGCACACAAGTTGCGCCATAACTGGTGCGCAAGTGGACTTATGCAATTGCGTAAAGGTTTGTGAAATCGGCTGCTGGTGATTGGTGGAGTTAGCCTACTATTCAATTCACCTAAGACTGGCAGATCAAAAACAATTAAAACAAAGTACAGCACCCAAGCCTTTTTTTTCCAGTTGAAGTACAACTTTTTCGACACATTGAAAGTGTTATTATAAATTCTTCAACATATATTTATTGGTTTATCTGTTAAAATGTTGTTTCAAAATATATTTAAAATTTGGTGTTGGCAATGTCATCAGGCATAGCCACCAGGTGTCAGCTTTTTTATTTTATGTGATCTCAGCTGACTTTTGTTCAGGCCGGTTGCAGATTGGAGTTGTAATTACTATCATTTTATTCTCACTTGTCCATACCCATACCGTTATCAAGCATTAAGAATTAATAGAATTTAATCATTATCATTATGACAGCCATGCTGTGCAAGGAATGATGTTGTTGCCTGTTGAGGTCGAGAAGTTGATCACACTTTCCTGCATCTTTAATTGGGTTTCAGCATACAATACAATCAAATTCAAATGACAGCAAATTGTGAGTCATACTATACTCTTATACACCACCACACATACCGTGCCATCGCCCTACAGACGAATTTGGGTCATCTTGCACCCAAGTGAACTCGTACCCAAGTGAACTCGTACCCAAGCCAACTCGTACCTAAGTCAACTCGTACCCAAGTCAAGTCATACCAAGTCAACTCGTACCCAAATAAACTTTAATCCAAAATGGGGGTTTCCTAGTACTAAATATAAGTATTGTAGTTCAATTTATTTATTCATATTGTAAATCATACATTTATCTATTTATTGTTGAATTATTATCCTTTTCTTGTTTCTTTTTCACGTTGCAGGTAACAAACAAAATAAGCGAATAACTCAATATATTTTTTTAACTTTTAAAACCAGAACTTAAAGATTTTTTTTTAATGATTTTTTTCTTTCCAAAAAAGATAATCCGATCTTACAATATAGGACACAATATATTTATTAATTGACTTGTTTGAATCGGAAAACGATGATCAGAACATACTAAAATGAATGAATTTAATTAATTTTTTGTTAAAGCAGAAAATAGAGGAACACAAAACAGAAATAACAGACCGACTGTTTAAAACATTGGAAGAATATTACGGTACTAAAATTTAAAAGAAACCACATTTTTTAGGCCTATGCTTATAAAAGTAGTGTCTGTTTTTAACATCAACCATTTCATTGCTATAAAAATTGGATCTGAAAAAAGCAGAGGATAACTTTCCGTATGGCGCCACCACTTTTTCACTCATTTTTACAAAAAGGGATATATCAATCAGGTAAATTAGATACTATATTATTTTATTTCGAATGAAAAAGTGGTGGCGCCATACGGAAACTTTTCCAAAGCAGAAATAGGATGAACATCTAACATTATTAAAAACAAAATTCGTGAGAAGGTATATTAAATTAGTTATAAAAGTGAGTATGAGTAGAACATCCTTTTTTATTTCATTGAATAACTTAATCACGCCGCACAGAGATTCTTAGTTTTGGCATACAATTGTACGTTATACGGTACGAGTTGACTTTGGTACAAGTTGACCTGGGTACGAGTTAACTTGGGTACGAGTTGACTTGGCCCCTTGGGTACAATGTTTTGGGTACGAGTTGACTTAAAGTTAGGTACGAGTTGACCCGCTTCTTTCAGTTCCACTAACATCGGCACTCATAAGGCCTGTCACTGTCAGGGAAAGATTTTTGTCCCATCATCTTTGCACCCGTTTTTCACTAATTGTTAAAAAAAAAAATACCTCAAACTCAATTATTTATTTATATTGAGACCGAGTCAACATCATGATCATGTTCAATGACAATAATAATGCCTGGTCAATATTTTATTTGGCATTTGCTGGTTCTGCCTGGTTGGGTAAATAAATTGGAATTGGATTTAGGGTGGATTTATTTCACCCACGAATGGAAAAGTGGTAGGGCCTAGCACGATACGGACATTTTTTTCCTAAAGCAGCCACATAGTCAGCATGTGATTGTGAATACAAATTCTATTGTATTTTTTATTTGAGTGTTGTTTTTGTAAATACGTTCCGTTTGTCATGTTGTTGGAGATTTGTGTTGTTAATGTTGCATTAGAAAAAAAATTAAAAAGTAAAAAATGACAATACCCGCAGCGAAGTGAAGCGGTGAACTCTTTCTTCCAGCAGTGTCCCTGGCATTCACATTGGTGGGATTAGCAAGCTTCTTTACTCTGGTAATATCTCCATTTCTACAAGACTCAAAAAGTTCACGATGTGGCTCATTTGCGCCTGTACTTATTGGCAAAAACGAAGACAGCGCACTGCGCCGAGACGCCATCTTGTCATTTTCACTTAGCCAATCTCAGTCTCGCATAATCTCGCCTATCGTCCGAGAGTTCAACAGGATTGGGACTCAACAAAATAAGTGTTCTAAAACAACTGTTTAAAATGAATGTAACTTTTTTAACTCTCTTTATTTATTTAAATTTAAAAATTTCAAAGTAAATGTAAAACATATAATGTACATATATACATGCGTATGTTTGATTTTTATTTATTGCATTGTGTTTTCCTAGAAATATTTCTCGATTTACCCTAGTCACGTGACTAAACAACCAAGATGGCGTCAACCGCGGGAAATCTGACGTCTACTGCTGCACTCTTTTGATATTTTTACAGACAGTTTTTTAACGTTATTGTTGCTGTTGGCAATACATATACCTATCTTCAACATGGCAAGTGGAGGGGATGAGATTAGTGAGGAATTTAGCGATGATGAGGTGGAGATGACTGCTGCAGATGTGCTGCAGAAAATAGAAGAGGTGAACCAGACTCCAGACAGAGAGAATGTTGTTTATTACCTGTTTACCTGTTTACCTGTACTTCTAGAAACTATAATAGGCTCCCCTGTGAGCTCACAGGGGAGCTCACAGGGGAGCCTTACAGTTTCTAGGGATAACTTTCCGTATGGCGCCACCACTTTTTCACTCATTTTTACAAAAAGGGATATCTCATTGAGGTAAATTAGATACTATATTATATCATATCGAATGAAAAAGTGGTGGCGCCATACGGAAACTTTTCCCAAAAAGTAAAGTCTTATTAAAAAAAGTATTGTCTCAAAAACTCTGTCTGTAAAGTGTAAGTGAATTCCGCCTGTAAAATAGTTGCGATAATAACGTATCCCTCCTCCCCGCCGTCAGTGTCACTGACGTGACAATGGTGTGTTGATGTGTGTACATAGTAGTAGGACTTTAGGTACATTACATTCAGTTTTGTATTTGTTCAATCAAAAAATATTAACAACTTGTGTTTACAACTTACTTAATTATTTAGTAATTAATAAAATTAAACCCATAATTGGAGGATGGGGAATTTTTTTAAAAGAATAACATCGTACTCCTTTAAAAACCGATGATGTACTACCTACACTACATAGCCAGACAGTGAGCTAGTACAAACTGCAAATGTCAACAAAAAACATTTGTTAGGGTTCAAGAATTCAATTTTATTTTTTAATCAAATAACTTTTGCTTTTTTAATATTTTTTATTTTGTTTGTTTATCCATTGTGGATACAGGCCTGGCTGAATGAGAAGTTTTCTCCCGATCTTTTAGAGAGTAAATCTGAACTGATCGATTGTATGCTGGAACAGACTCAAGAAATGGAGAGTAATGTCAGTAAATGCAAGAAAGGCGATTTTAGAATCATTGTTCATAAAATGGAGGTAGGTAGGATATTGAATCTTATTTGTTGTTGCAATAACTTGCCAGTTGTTTTGTACTTGTGTCATTAGGTGAGGTTTGTGGTAGCACCATGTGTTAATCTTTTTTGAGAATAATATGTCCGTGCAGGAACATAATCCCTATAGGAATACACAATATGAGAAGCATTACTTATTACTTGGATTCAATTTTGGGGCATAACAATTTGTTAACATAACATTAACCAAAGGCAAAGCTGCTTTTACTTTGTAGCTTTGAACCAAAAGTTTGTATTGCCTTTTAATTAAAGAGTGAATACCAAATGTAGACCTTCCCTTTAATTTGGTTTGTTTTTGAAATGAAATTTATGTTAGTTTGATAGTGTATCATATTTTGGGGGAAGAGGACAATAAAAGCAAGGGTTATTAATTCCAAATCATTATATCAATGTGGTTTTCTTTTCACAGATCGACAGGATTAGGTACATTTTAAGCAGCTACCTGAGGATACGGTTACAAAAGGTAAACATGACATTTTACCAAAGTTGGTTCACTTTGTTTTTGCCAGTGCATGCAGAGCTATGTTTGAACAATTAAACTCAATTATTTACATAGCACCAAGTGCCATGGCACATTCTCCAGCCAACCATAAAATAAAACACTGGGTGAAACCCCTTTTCTTAAAGATAAGTGTAGTAGGTTCTTTTGCATAACACACAGGACGCTTTACGACCCATCAGAAGGACAGTACATCAATGGTTATGTGTCTTGCTTAAGGGCACAAGTGTCAAACCCACACTTTGTTGGTCAGAAACACCCAGAGCTTGTTGAGTCCAGTGAGCTGCAGAGTTTTTGATAAGGTTGATCTAACAGAAATGGTGTGGATCCAAAGTGCACCGGCCAAGTGTCTCAGCTTATCCAATGGGAGACTTCTGGGGACTGTAGGTGGTAGCAGACTTACCTGGTAAATCCATTGTTCTTGGATTTGTGAGCATGCTCAGAACTACAAAACAATGGAAATTTACCTGGTAAGTCTGCTGCCACATAGCGTTCAAACGTATTTCATTGATGCAGCAGTTGCATGGGCAAGAAGAAGCATTGTCTACAACTTCAAATGATTTTTGCAAAAAAAATTGCCTTATTCTTATATGATAGGCATTCAAGGCTAGCATATAAGTCTTCCTGCCCTCGTGATTTCAGGATAGTCCTTTGAAAAAAATATACATACATAAATGCCCAAAGTTTTGTTGTATTTTACCTCTGCAGATAGAGCAGTTTTATCACACAATTTTGAAGAGAGAAGCGGAAAGGAAGGATGAGGAAGCTGCCAGGTTATCACCGGAAGAGTTCGCCTTTGCAAAAGAGTTAGTATCTGCACAAATGTAGTTCATCACATCTCTCCTCTATTTTTACTTAACCTCTTATTCATTTGTAAGGTTTTCAGGAGAGGTCAGACAGATTGTGTTTTTTTATAGTTGCATTTTCTGCCTGATGTGAAATGTCAGTTGTCAACACAATGAGAATGTCAGCGATGTATTTGAAAGAGGCGTTGGTTTCCCATAATAATATCTAGTTCATTTTACAATAATGTATCATTGCGCTTTACATTAGTGCCCTGGTCATTGGGTCAATAACATTCCTTTAATCTTTGTAAGCTACCTGACAGGTGGCACTCCGCTGCTTTTCAAACTTAATTGAAACCTGTACCCTCACTGGTGAACCATCAATCACAGCTGGCATGACAACGTTTTGTTTCCAACACTATGAGGAGTTGCTAATTGAGTCTTTCTTTCAATGTTGGTTATTCAACATAAAATGTCTGAGTAAAAAAAAAATCAGAACATTGCAAGACGGGCATAACTGCACAAAATAGGGACAACATCCTTTTAATATATAACATTATATAATTTTGGGAAGAACAAAGACAAATTTACTAGAGTGGGTTTTGAAAAACGACCTCTGGATTAATGGCCGGCACTTTACCAACTTAGTTACCAAGCCCTAAGTTGGCAGTTCGTTAACTTCAAAATGTAATTTTTTTTTTTTTTTCTTCATGTTTTCTTATCTACGTACTTCTAAATCCCACCTCCCCCTCACATTCTACAGATTTGCAGAGAACTCAGAAACACACTACAAAAATGTTGCCTTGAGGCATATGCCGGCAAACCTGCAAATATTACAACAAGATAAGACAGGTAAGGATTTATGTTGCAGGGCTGATATTTTGTAACTGTAAAGGCAAGGCAGTTGGACAGTCTAAAGCCTTACTGGAAAATTTCAAAGGAGCACCAAGGCAATGATGAGGGGCATGGAGAGTGGAGACAATAGCCTTTATTGACCCTGATACTTCTGATGACAATTGGCATGGGCTTTTTCTCCTAAGCATTACACAAATCAACAAATGGTGTTAGAGGGTTTTTCTAACCCCAATTTCCTCTCCCTAGATCTTAAATGAAAGGAGTAAAGAAAAGATACTTTTTTAGTTTCAGTAAAAGTAGAACACTTTGATTAAACATTATGAATAATTTTATTGATTTGTATCTTGTAATTACTTTGTTTGTGGTAATAATGCAGGTAAACATATCCCAATCGATTTCATTTGTTTTTTCTTTTGCAGCACCAAAGCCCAACCTCAACAGCTATGTCTTTTTAAGAGCAAATCAGAAGCAGGAACAAGTTCTTATTGAGCCAGAGTTGGAAGACGACCAAAAGTAAGTTCTTAACAATAACTGTCAGTGTTCCAACCCATGGTGTTATCAACATAAAATATGAAGAGTTTGGGTTAGTCAGCCTAAAATCAGGTAACAATATCTAAGTATAGAAACAAATCAGAGAATTTTTGTATACATGTTGAGTGGCCGTTGTCAATGCTTTTGGTGTTCATTTTAAACATCTGCTTTTTACTTTTATTGGTGGTTCTGCAGATGACTTTATTTGTATTTAACAAACAGTATTATTATTCAGTTGGTAAAGCGCCGGCACATTACTCTGGAGGTCCTTGATTCAAATCCTGCTCTAGTCCATTTTTCTTTGTTCAACCCCAATTTATTCAAAATGTATCCCTGTCAGTTTCCCTTGTTTATTTCTTGATATCTAAACAGTATTTTTGGCATTTTTTTCTCCTCAGCGCTGAGGTGATTGACCTTGAGGAAGGAGCCCAGTACATAATGAGGTATCAGCCAATCACATCACTCATCACGGATGGAGCAGTCTCGTTAATCTGAATGTACATGCTGTCTCATCATCATCAATGTTAGGCATAGACTTGCGTCCGTGTGTGCCTTATCCATCGATTGTTATGTGGGCAAACTCCTGGAGTCGACGCCATCACCCGTTCTCTTTTGATTGATGCTCTTCTCAGCTCTCCTACGCTTCAACCACTCCAATTTGTTACATTGTCTATCCAGTCCAGCCTAGGGCGACCTCTACCTCGATTTATACATGTAGACATACGTTCTATAGTTGCAGCGAGTAGGCCTCCATCTCTCACCACATGAGCACACCACTTTGCCTTCCGCTCCAACACCTCGTAGGTCCCAATTTCATAGAGCTGCTTAAGCAGAAAATGTTGCTTAACGATTCCTTGCTAAGCAGAAATGAGCAGGATACCAGTCACAAATTGTACATGTGAAATGGTAATTTGGCTGGTAATATTAATCTGGTAAACACAATATTGATGTGCTTAGCTAAATTGGGCCCTGGAGGTGAAACCGAATCGGGAGTTTTGAAATACTGAAACTTGTTTATCTTGTCACACCATAATGTGAAGCACTTCAGAAACAAGCCTTGGGTTCGGTGTACCTCATTCTATTGTTGCAGATCAATCTCAACTCTTGCCCTGGGCTATCCCCATCCTGAATCCTTATTGTTTTCCCTCAAATCATACATGTCGATATGGGCATATCTACCTTTTTAAACAAGGGACTTTTTTATTGAAGGGAATAATATGTCCTTGATTAGCAAATTAGTCCTTTTGCTATGGTGTCTTTTGCAAGGTCCCAATACAAATTTACGTCCTAGAAGTGTCCCTTCCCAGAGGGAAATTGTTGTGCCCCTTTAAGAGCAAAGTTCAAGACCTGCTCGTTGTTGTTTTGTGAAGATCAAATAAGCACCTTTGATACTTGACATGTTTTTCTGGACAAATAATTTCCTAAGAAATTCTGGAAAACTTTGAAGATATTTCTTGATTGGAAACCATGTGATTAGTAAGGGTGTTTCTTGGTTCTACAATTATATAAAACTCCACGAGACCTGCACACAGACGTCAGCAAAACTGGAAATAACAGAAAGGAAGAACAGCAAAGCCTGGATTTACACTATATTCCAAATTACTTGATGTGTTTATTCACATTATGTTAAGTTGGAAAGAATTTGGCTAGATAATGTGAACTTTGAAGTTGGCCCTCACCTTGTCAACATTTTTTGTTAACTTGACTTTACTCTTGTACTTCATCAGCTGTTGAAACCCACTCCTTAAAGGCAGTGGATGCTATAGACCAATCCAGTCGCACAAGTGCTGGGCGCCGCCATGGATGCCGCGCGCCACTGCTGCGGTGTCTTTGTGCCTAATGTTGTGCACAAAGACATGATAAAATCGTTTTCCTTTTCACTTTTTATGGAAATTAAATGTCTTCCTCGACAATCAGATGCAATTTCCGTGACATAGCTTCATGATATAACGATGTACTACATTCTTGATAATTTTTTTTTAATCAAGCACAGAGTAAAATACTGAAATTCTGACAAAATGTAACGCATTTTAGCAAATTTTATGCAGTTTACGTGTCTTTTTCCCCTAACTCACCTGAGACAATCACCGTTTTCAAGATGATTCGGTTTCTATTTAGTTGCAACTATTTGTGGTCAGTGGTCTTCATTAGTATATCAAGATGTCCTGGCAAGGAAATTGTGTAAAACATTTAATTTCCATAAAGAGTGAAAAGGAACATGATTTCCTCATGTCTTTGTGCACTAAACGAGGCACATGTACATTGCAGCAGTGGCGCACGGTGCTCAACACCTGTGCGCCCAGTGCGAACCTGGATTTGTCTATTGGTAATTACTCAAAATAATTATTAGCATAAAACCTTACTTGGTAATGAGTCATGCGAGAGGTTGATTGTATAAAACATTGTGCGAAACGGCTCCCTCTGAAGTGACATAGTTTTCGAGAAAGAAGTAATTTCCACAAATTTGATTTCAAGACCTCAGGATTAGATTTTGAGGTCTCGAAATCAAGAATCTGAAAGCATACAACTTCAGGTGACGAGGGTGTTTTTTGTTGTGTAGTTATCTGGCAACTTTGACGACGTATTGAGCTCCAATTTTCACATGAATGTTTTTTATGCATGTTAAGATACACCATGAGAGAAGACTGCTCTTTGAAAATTTATAATAGTGTCCAGTGTCTTTAAAGTTCAAGGTTATTTTTGTAAATATAATGTTCTTAATTAATAAAGAACTTATTATCTAGAAAACAAGTATTATCTTCAATTGTTTTGTTTTATTAACTTTTGGATTGAACCTATGAAGTGTTAATGCATTGCAAATTCTTAAGTGGATCTGTTTAAAGTGATTGTATGCTTTTGATAACTGGAACCCACTGTTGTTTTATTCCACTGTTGTTTCATTCCTCTTTTTTGAAGATATACCTTTAAACCAATGTGTTCAAATTTCATTTCAAAAGGTGTATGTTTTTTTTTTAAATTATTATTGCCAAATATCTGGAGCAGTTATGTCCATCCACGAAGGAAGAATGGTACAGTTCTCAGATTCAAAACTTGGTGGATAAAAACGGACACACTTTTACATAAACACATTTACTTTGAAGTAAAATGTTTCTCAAAATGCTTTATACTGTGGAAAGCTGCTGTAGGCATCAAACCAAAAGTGTTTAGGAGTGGTAAAAAAAAATGAATTTAATATTGTGCTCAAAAGTCAACAGAGGGCGCTACCTCAAAATGACTGTCAGGATAGATTGTGTAGTCGAGTGTATATGTGCAGCATAATCTGATAGACCTTTCTTTTGTTAATAAACACCCTTGGTTTGCGTGGCCGGTTCGAATGTTAGTAAAACCATGGTAAAACACTCAAAGCAACAGATGTTTTAACCAAATTCAACATTTTCTGCAAACATTCAATCAAATAAAATATCTCCCAAAATGAGTTGTTTTGTTTCCACCAACATCAACACAATATGTTTGAATATTTGTATTACATTTTTACAAATAGTGACCAGCTGTTTGTGATTTGAATTTATGGCTTTCCATATTTTTCCAACCTGGGTTGTCAAAAACTTGGGCTGTGACTCTAACACATTGAGTCCAGTTCCCACGTCCTTTTTCTGTGGACAATTTTTTCTAACACAAAACACAATGTCCACAGATTTACATCAAACTTACACAGTTTGAAGATTATGATAGTAGAAAGCTTCCCTTGAAATTTTACTTTACTGAGGTGCTGTAGTTTTGTGAGAAATGAGTGAACAAACTTTATAATTTTCGTCTGTAAAAACGTGTTAACCAGTTATGCTATGATTATGGTATAATATAACTGGTTAAAAGGAGTTGCTGGTTATTTCCTTGGGTGCTGTGATGATCTTCCTTTGTCAAGTGTTTGGGAGATTGGATAATCAGGTTTTGCCAGTTTAATCTCCTATCATGAAAGAAATTCATCAGGCTGGTAAAATATCAACTTATCATTTGATATAAGAATATCTCATATTTAAAATTAACTGATAGATAAACAACCAGGGAATTGAGCTTATAGTAAAAAAAACAGTGAGGGCTACTTCGAGTTTTGTCTTCCCAGTGAAGACAAACAAGTAATATGTTTGATGAATGTGCACGAGGTGCCCCACCCCTCGACTAAACCCCTCCTATACTAGCCCACTGCATGCACACGCGGGTCACATTGGGTCAACCCATACAGCCGTCCATACCGGTCAAAACGGTATTTCTTTACCTTGACCATTATAATAGACACGCTTTCACCACGCACTCGTCAGCTGGCCCAAGTAAAGAACCACCACTGCCACCCAGCCTCTCTAAAACCCCTCTTATCGCCAGAGCCCTACGCATAGTACACACGTCGGTCGGTCACCTTGGGCCGGGTCAACCTACGGTCAAAACAATAATATCACGTACTCCCGTTACCTTGACACGCTTTGACCACGCACTCGTCACTTGGCCCAATTACAATTGACCCACTTTGGGGTTATAAAAAAAACCCACCCAAATTACATTGAACACACTGACTGGTACGGTCTTTCGTAAATCTATTTTGGCAGTCCACTCTCTCAGCTCCTTGCTTGCTCTATGATCTGTGCAAGATGCCTTTTCCTAACCTTTACTTCCCCTTTCGGGCAGATCTATATGGGGTTTTTTTCTCTCGCAAATTATATGGGGATTTCTAAAAGAAAGTATTCGTTATGTTTTCTTTTTTCGTTTATTCATTAATAGTTACTAAAAATAATATTATCAAGCTTCTGCTTTAATTTATTCTCTTTTTGCAGTCGAAGTTATGGATTTTTGTGGCCATAATTGACTGGAAGTCATTCATTCAAATCATGGTCCATAATAAACTATTTGCTTTGATTTGTTTAGATATATAAATATATAGGCTTTTATTTGGATGGATTTGAAAACAATTGTATTAATTGGGTATTATATTGTTTGGTTTAATCACAATGTCATGATGTTGTTTGCTCGTTGCACTTGTCCCCTGAGTAAAGTAACAAAATATTTTGTTCTGGGTTGTTTTGAAAACCATAATATAGTCATAATATTCAACAAAAGATCGGTCCGTCAAAACATGGGTCTATCATTTCTTCTCCATGGGTCTGTATCCATTATGATAATGAATATAATATAAATATCACCTTGCCATTTTATTTTGCTGGTTGCACACACACGTTGTTTATGGTGTCATACACTGCGCGTGGACACCCATCGCATGAGTCAAGCCACACTTGTCGGTTGCTCTGATTGGCTCATGCTTCGGCGAGCAGGTGCGGGTTTGATGGTTAAACAAATCTGATTGGCTGGCCCAAATTGCCTAACGTGAAACCCTGACCTTTGGGGCTACCCTCTCTCAGAGCTACGGCTAATCCATTTTACAAGAGGTAAGTTTTATATCAACGTTTAAGCACAACGAGCCTGTATTGACTTATACAACATCTTTTAACTCATAAAATACTCTGCATTTTTATTGAAAAAGATCCTTGATTTGTTTTGATACTACAAAAATAAAATACCCCTCCACAAAATGTAACATTTATTTGTAAGTTTTTCCTTTGGAGAATAGTTGCGTCCGATCCCTTGCACGACTCCGTGACGTGAACTTTGTTGACTACGTGCATATTTCGAAACGACATCGGCTGGTTGTTACCGGCGTATTTCGTCTGGTGCACACCGTCCTCAGCTGTTTCTCACTGCATGGATGCGCGATACATACGGGAAATGTGTACGTGCATGACGTTGTGTGTCAGCGAGCAAGCAAACAACAACTGTTTGGGCTAGCCCAGTTCGCCATTTAAATAAATCATTTTGCCCAATGTATGATATTTCGTAACCTAGAGTTTTTGTCGTGGTGGCTGGTTGGAGCCACTTGGTATACTCTTGTGCTACAATTCTCATTTTCAACAGCATCACTCCAATTTTTGCAGGCGGCATCCATTCCATGGGATGACGAAACTTGACAGATGCAATGTGACTTTGAATGTGATCGTAAGTATTTCTCAATATTCTGACTTGCCCTCCATTCAAATTATTGAATAAATAACATAACATGCTTAAATTATTTATTTGAGATAGGACCGGGAAAATGTCCATATTCTCTACCCACCACTTTTTCACAATGATTACCAAATGAAATATCTTATCATTGAGTTGAGTTAAAACTGTAATTAAATATCATGTAAAACTACACTTTGCCTTTTAAATTTCTCCAAAAATAAAATGTGTGTGTCACTTCGTGAAAATGTGGTCGTGCTAAATTTCCAATTTGTTAATTCATTGCATATCATTTTACAGCTTCTTGTTATTAATGTTTAGGTTCTGAAACTTGCTGAAAATGTTAACACTTTTTACCAGCAATGAGTTTTTGTGAATTTGATTGTCATGACTGTACTGTAGAACCGATTTGCAAAATATTTTGTGATGTTTAAATGATTGGTCTGTTCATCACCATAAAAAACATTGAACATTTTATTGTTAAATTTTCTTATATAAACAAAGTAGTGCCTACTTAACAAGTTTTATAACTTGTTTTTATTAATCAAGGTACAGAATGTGTACAGTAAATATCCTACACAAAATATATAAAAAAAAGTATGTGAAATGTCACCTCAAACCACATAATTTGTCTGAAATGGCAATTATTTAGCTCAATGAGCTGAAGTAAAGTAGATGGCTGTTAATGCATTGAAAATAATGTCAATGCAAGTAACCCAAACTCTGTTCTAAAAATAAGTTCATTAGAGGAGCCTTGCCTCCTGCTGTCTTGTTTAAGCTTAGTCTTGTTCTGAACACCTGAAAGCCTGCACTGCCACAAAACACTTTTGGTGGCCAATCTGACGTGTAGAATCAAAGAGTGTCTTCCAAACATTCTGTAGAGTTCTCTTTAGGTTTTAAACTTACATTTGTACTTTAGGCAGGTTGGTACGGTAGATGAGTTACTTACTCTTGGTAATAGGTTTATTTTTGCTTTAATGCCTGTACTCTTTCCCAATTTTTTGTTTAATGTCCATTCAAAGTGATGAATGATGAACAATATTTAACACCAAAGACAAACTTGTTTCAGGCCTATTCAAGAGTACTCAAGAGTGATAGTTTAGATAGTTATATTTTGCAATTCTATTTTCACAGGATATTTGCTCTTTGGATTCAAAAAGGGTTGTGTCTCCATCCAGTTTACATAGTGCAGGAAATGGCATGTGGATTGCTGCACACATCAGCTATGCCAGTTGACACACTCTTCTGTCTGGGCACCAGCCCGCCTGTGCCTTCGCTTCTCTTGTCTCAGAGATACACAACGACCTCATTCATGTACATTGCTGATAAATCTGCTAATTGCAGACCGTCGATAGATCAACAAAAGCTTAGACCTTGCCTCCGTGGAGAAGGACAGCAAAACATGAAGCGCAAGGAAAATGATACCGCGCGGGACTGCCAAACAACGGTAGACTCTACTCCTAAACCTTGCGAAGACATTGGCTTGGGAGACCTCTCCATAAGTGATGATAATGTTAGGGACACTAAGCAAAGCCAGGGATCTATCGGCACGCCTTTCAGGAAATCAGCTAAAAAAGTTTCATTTGCAGACAGCAAGGGATTTGCCTTGGAAGATGTACGCGTCATGGATGGCCCAAGTAATGTACCACCTGTATTGAAATCCAGGTTATTGCAGGAAATCATTCAAGATGAGAAACCGGAGCTCTTTCACACCTACACTTATGTGGTGGATTTTGAGCAGCCTGCTGCGAACTACCTTCAGTTTAGAGACAAGCTGGAGAAAAACTGTGTCTGCCTGGAGAATGTACTTGTAAAAGACAATACCACAGTGATGGGGACGGCAAAAGTGAAGAACCTTTCTTTTGAGAAATCGGTAAGCGTAAGGTTCACCGTCAATGGCTGGGAAAGCTACAGAGACATTGGGGCAACCTATGTCCAAAGGAACCAAGAGGGGCAGAAAGATCGCTATGATAGTTTTTCCTTCACTTTTGATATCCCTCAAAAGATGAAAGGAGAGACAATAGAGTTCTGTCTGTGCTACACTTGCAAAGGGAAATCATACTGGGACAGTAAGGGAGGGGAGAATTACAGGATCATTTCTCAACACGAGAAAAGCTTAACGGAACAGCAGAAGATGGCATCTTACTACAGCCTCAGTAGCAAGTCAAACTGGACTGACTTCTCATACTGGAAGTTGATAGATGAGAGACCGTATTGGTGACATAAGGCACACCAGGGTTCACAGAGTAAAGTTCACTACTACTAAATAAGTCAGAAAGAAAGAAAAAAAGTGCACAAATTGTGTATTTATTGAAGGGTTCTCTAACGAGAATCTACAACTAAATGCCTATTTGTATGGAATAGCTAGAACAATTGTGCTAGACTCAAGTAAAATTTCTGCCAAACAGAATGTTATCCCCAATGCTATGAGTTAAAGCTGAAATTTATGTGATTGCAAATAATTGTTGCATCAGCAGAATACAGCGCTGTTCCAAATAGCTTGATTTGCGGATCAATTCCTCTTTTGACATTTAATGAACATGTTGCCTTGGATTGTTCGAGCTGTGTTCGAGTTTGTCTATGAAAAGAGTATAAAACTGTTTTATTATGAGTTGCATGTAGGAGATGTTAAATTTGCATCGGGGATAAAGAATATTAGTTTTTGGTTTTTACCCATACACCGATGTGTTTTAGCACTGTATACTCAGTACTTTCCTGAGTCCTGTGAAAAAAATGAATTGGATGGTTAAAATGATAATATTAAAGTAGAATGTAGTAATCCACACAAACATGCCTTAAAACTGCACAGTTTTCCTTTTATGCCGTGAATAAACACAGTTGGCCATTTTGTGGGGTCAAAATTTTTACTCCATGAAATGGCTGATCAGGCTAGTTTGCGACGTAAAAGGAAAATCATGTAATTTTGAGCCATGTTTGTATGGATCAATATGTACTACTTTTCAATTGTCTATCGACCAATTATAACAAACTGTTTTATACTCTTTTCATAGACCATCTGACCGATCACCGATCCAAGACAACGTGTCCCTTTGAGACAAATATCAAGATCTGTGAAACATTGTACACAGTTCAAAGTGTGATGTGCATGATTTTCATATGTGGAAATGTTCAAACTTGTGCCCTGTTTTTGTCTAGCATTTTACAAAGAACCCTGCAAGCCTTTCCATAGCTTTGTTTCTGGTTGGCTTGTTTAGTATTGTTCCTCCTAAAAAGTGACGCTGTGAGCATGAACCCTGGTGTAGTGTTGTTTAAACCTTCACTAGTAGACTTACTGTTAAAGCAATATTGTAGAATACATACTTGTTGGATATAACAAAAGTGGGCCATTGGTGTCTGAATATATTAAAAATTATACAAATTATAAATATAGTTTGAAATAAAATGAACAAAAATAGATTGTGTTTTGGGAATAGTATCTGAGAAATTAATTTTTACCAAAGATATAGAACGGAGAAAGAGTCCATCATGATAGTCGAGAAAAATTTATTAGATATGTAGTGATGAAAATTAATTTGTACATGTAGTAGGATAAAGCAAGTATGTATTCCATTTTTGGTGTGTCAAACAATCTAATATATATTTTTGAGTGATAAATAATAATAATACATTTGCTGTCATTCAGATCAATGCACTCATCAAATGCATTGTAAAAATTGTCTGTGACATCAAGTATATGATGGATGGGCATCATGCGAGGCAAAACCTCACAAGTTTTGTGAAATCGGCTGCTGATGATGCTCTGCAAACTCATACATTTGTGTTTAACAGAATGAAATCCATTCATTGTATTTTAACCAGAAACATTGTAAAATACTGCAAGGGTTACATGTTTTGCCAAAATGAGTTACAATTCAACACACATTGTCAAGTAGTGAGGTGTTAATCTCAAGGTCAGTTTGTTACAGCTTAGATTCCCAACAAGGCAATCAATGACGTATCCTTTTGACTTTGTTTCAAGGTCCTGTTCTATTTTCTTCCTCAATAGTTTATCACAGTCTTCAAAGCCTTCAAAGGCAGTTTGACCTCCAAACTGAATTGCTGTGTTTCCGAAATAGTTGGGCAAAATCAATAAAATAAAATAAAATCTTCAGTTTCCGGTTACATACATTACATGTATTACGATAATTCTGGTGGGTCAGGAAATTTTTAATGAATGGTGTTCAGGAGAAGCCAAATAAAAAGTAAGGGTCATGGCAAAAAAATAAGGTTCTGTCAAGTAACCAGAAACAAAATTTTTGTGACACAGTGTGCAAGTCTCAATAAAAACCTTGAATGTTACTCTTGAAAGCCATACAATTATACTTTCTATATATTTAAGTAAGAAACACTTATGTAAGGGCACATTAGCAAAAGTAAAATGATAGCCACGGCAATTGCAAAGCCTTGTATTTACCAAGTTGTTATAATTGGACCTTGGTGCCATGTAGTACAGTGGTACATTTACGTAAGATTATACAATGGCTTAAAGCTTACTCTCTATGCTTAAAGGGAACAAAGGTCCCAATTGTAGATTTTTCAGGTAGCTTCAAGGTATGTGATCTGTGTTATTGTGGATGATGCTACCCTTAGAGCTGTTATGCAATAAGTGTGCTTAGGTATTACATGTAGGTTCTTCACTGGAATCCCTGCCGTGTACATGTATACGTAGTTCTTTGTCAAAATGAAGTCTAACACTGTCCGACTCCTTGTCACTGAATGAAAAGTTTGGACTCGCATAAGATTTGTACTGCAACATCGAGCCATCATGCTCTCATTGGCTATGGAAGGGGTAGGGTCACAAATAATAACAACGTTTTCATCGGGGTTAAAACTGAACGACCTTGTTCTATTTTTTTTTTTTTTTTTTTTTTTTTTAGATTCATGTACATTAGTACCTTATATTGTTTCACAGTTGTTCCAAGCTGCATAGGCCTACTTCATGTTTAAGTCAAGGCCTTACCTTTGCAAAAACAAAGTTGTAGAAAGTTAATGGCACAGCTCAATAAGGGAAGTATTCTACTGGAACAATTCAAAGGGGCACCAGGGCAATGACCGATTGGTCAGTTTCGAGCCTGAAATTCTGTGCAATGTTTTATTTGAGTAAGTTCATCTCTGATTTGTGTAAAATATTAGTAGGAGCCCAAGTGCAGTCACCTATCGAAGTTTCAAACAATTTTGAACGATGGATTTTTTAAATTTTTGTTTATATTTTATTATAAAGTCTTTTTTAACAGTCAGATTGACACTAAATTACATATTGAATGTAATGGTGTAGTTTAAAAGGACAACTTATTTCTCTGTTGTTACAGAAGTCACATGTCACTAGTATGTAATGCGACAATGGTATTAACTTAAAGTTACTGTGTCGTCATATCAAAGCAGCTGTGTGGCTGTTACATGGTGAAACTGTGAATGCTCATCTGGTTAAAGGTACAGCATGCGTGCTCTTGATACATGTAGATATACAGAGGAGCGCATGCAGTAACTTGGTAAGAGTTAAAATGTTCATGATGTACAGCCACAGGCCTGCTTTGATCTTGACGAGATATAGCCCCTTTAAGAAAAGGATGCCCAAAATGATCACATTGTTTGTTTATTAAAATTTAAGAAAGTTTTTCACTGAAACTTGTATTACTGGTTGTTGTTATAAGTCAACATTTTAATGTTTGAATAATATGAGCACTTACACTTTGTGAAATCTAATTCTACCCCTGTGGTGAAATCAAAACGGTAAATGGAGATATAGGCCTAGGCCTATTGATTTTCAGGTTCAGGGCTCAAATTTTGAAGAAACACAAATTCGCTGGACCACAAAGCTTGTTGATCAAAATGTTCACTGGTACATGTACGTAGCTTATTTACTGGGCCAAAGTTTTGTGTGCAAGATAAGAATCAAAATGAGAAGAAAACAATCCTGTTTCCTCCTAGCAACATGCATTTTAATGTTTTCATTTGAAGAATTACTGCATTAAGACATGTAAAAGAAAACTAATATCGTTGTCTACACCACACATGTATGAAGGTATTAAATGCATACAGTGTATGCCTACTTATCTCAGTAGAATTGAAATGTATTTTGTTAGACTCGATCTTTCAGTCGGAATTGACAATGACTTGAATACCAGTCAGACTTGTCTAGTCATAATTTTACTGGCCTGGGGCCTGTGAGGCTTGTGGTCCAGTGTGGAATTCGAGCCCTGAAGCCGTATACGATGGTGACTATATATGGCTTGATCATTGTCATTATGCATTAAAGTGTAGGATGCCCTTAGCAATGCCCTTAGCAACAGCCATAGTCTAAATCTGCCAGTATACAGCCTAATAGCGCGTTTATGAAAATTTAAATTGTTTGATGTTTTCACAGATTCTGATTTGAATATTCAGAGAAGTAACATAATAAAGAAGCTTATGTAAACAATAAGAGGTTGATTTATTATGTTGATTTGATTTTTATAAAGCCTCTTTAATCACAACAACTTGCTTAGCTCAGACAAATCTTGCTTAACAGAAAAATCTTACAAGCCTAAATTCCATGGGGTTTACATTGATCCAAAGGTGCCCCACCACTCAGCTTTTGTTGCTAATAAAAATCAAATAAATTCTGTTTCAAAACCAGCTGCTGCTCCTTAAAAAATTAAGTTACTTTTTGCCCAGACATCAGCTAAATTAACATAAAAAGGTGTTGGGGGAAATATTTCTAACCTACATGTGTAAAAGTTGATATTTTATGTCAAGAACTATTATTGTTTAATGTGTGTTTGGTTATTTTGTTGGCTAAGTAATAAACAATGACAGAAGATTTTCAAACTGCTTGGTCAGTATTATTTACTTTGCTTGATTAGTTTCTTCACTTAAAATACATAATATATGTACTTCCTGAAGTTCTACACAGCTGCAGTGTTGAAAATTAGCTGATTCATTACCGTAGTGTGTACTATTTTTGACAGAAAGTTTTTTTTTATTATTTGATCTGAAAGAAACTTTGAAATGTGTGTCTTTGTTGCAAATCTGTGCAAGTCATTGGAGCATCTACCACACAAAAAGGCTTGTTGTTGTGAAAGCTTTGCAAAGTAATGTTATTGTACGTATAGCAAACGATTAAAATAAAATACAGAAACTATTAATGAGAATAGTATTTAAAACTGCAAATATGTAAAATTTAGATTTTGTTACTAAGCTCAGTTGAACGGTGCTCCTTGACTTTCCAATAGTGAAAAAAATAAACCTACCTAACAAACAATCAAACGTTAAAAACAAAGGACCCAAACAGTGCTTTATTCGTTTCGTATTATGAGTCGAGCCTATACACAGGTTAGCAACAAAATTTCTCGGTGAAGAATTTTTTACTGTAGAAATTTGAAACCAACTGTGTGCAAAGGTGGTGTTGTGGCAAACACTGCCATAAAAAGGGCATAGTTAAAAAAAAAAGGGGTGTCTATAGGCAACTCGGCCAATTTATAATTAGTCCAATTTGGTATTGAAAAAAAAACACGTTGATTTTTAAAACTACTCGATATACATAATGTACGTATGCGTAAATAAATATTTTTATTAAAATGATATGGATTTTTAAGACATTTTATGGAGTGATTCGGTAGTGTAAAGTTACACAAAGGTAAATACTGTCAGAGGCATTACGATATATAAGAGTAGCAGGGTCATGAGTTTTATCTGTGCCCAAAAATCAGAATTATTTTTTTTGACAGCTATGACTAAAAATTTGTAAATATAGTGTGACCAACTCAGCCAACTGTACAATAAAAGGCAAAGTTACGTGAGGTAAAATGAAACACAACTGTAAGTTGATTCCTTTGTTGTAAAATTTTATAAGTTGTCACACAGGGCGAGTGAAAAAAATATATCGCTTCTGCGTCCCATATCCAACGAGGCCTAGTTTGAATATGGGATGCAAACCCGCTTTATTTGCCGTATTCCATGCTATTTTGCCACAAACGGCGTGTAGGCGCACAAAGTTTAGAATGTCACTGTCCGCATAATGCGGATTGTGATGCATTGACACTCGCAATACGCAGTGTGCAATATAAAATATGGAGTAGGTTATAGCTTTTAATACATACCTCCAGTTCGAACATTTTGATTAGTGATTAGCGAGTACTGGAAGATAATACAAGTTATCACACAAATGCGAGTGGAATACGGAAAAACAGCGCTTCTGGTCTCGTATCCAATTAGGCCTAAGGCCGATTTGGATATGGGACGCAGACGCGCTATATTTTCCGTTTTTCCATGAGCGCGTGTGTGATAACGTATTTATCTTCAAGCAAACTTGGCGCGTGGAATAGAACACACAAGATGCAGGTAGTGATATTGGCCGTGCAATATAGGTTTTTATCACCACTCCATTCGGCAAATCTGATTAGAGGATTAGTGCGTACTTGAAGATAATATTAATTTGGGTTTTTACCTTAACACAGATGTACACTCGGTACTTTCACAAGTTCTGTGACAAAATCACAGGTTTATTAGTCAGTTGGGATTCGAACCCACGACCCTTGCAAATCAAGCACAGTGTCTTACCAACTAGACTTTCGAGAATGCCGGCTAGATAGAGGCAGTTTGAATCCTATATATTAAAGCAGAGGGTACAGCAACATCTATTGTAGTATTTTGTTTACTCCCCCAAAATGTGACCCACTCTGTGAAAATTAGTTACATGTCGCCCAATGCAATATTAAGTTATGGACAGTTTAATGTGGAAAATGTCAACAACAAAAAAGATCTTTAGTTGCATGTTTAACCTTTAGAACACTTACTTTTAGGCGATAAAGCTATGAATACAACAATTTTGTGATCATACTTATGTCTAATTTGTATCCTTTTGCACACAATGGTAGTTTAAAATATAGTTTTACTTGTAATTCGTTTTTCACAAAAAATGGTGTAGTGGCTAATTTCAAACGGGAGTAACTCAACAACGCGATACACCCCAAAGCTTAGACACATACCAAATTACTGCTGCTGATGTGTTCTTTCCAGCCATGCATATAACTCAATTCCTGAAATTGCCTACATCTGACTCATTTTCACAGAGCGGGTCACAAATGTTCTCACACCATTGGTGTTTTTGTGATAGCAGTTAATGTTTACATTTAGTTTTTGGCAGTCAACTGGCAAAAACACATCAGGTGTAATTGTGCAGCTGCAATGACAAACCATTTTTTTCAAGCAGTTGATTAGATGAAGAATTAAACTAACACAAACTGGATGAAAAGGTTTGACTGGCAAAGGGACATTTTGAAGGGTAGGATATTCTCAAAACCTACCCGGAAAAGAATATAGTGTCCGGAGCGCTGAAAAGAATATATGAAAGTATGCTTAGGTCAAGGTGCTACTGCCTGCTTGGTACAACAATTCACAAATCTACAACAAGCTGACAATAAGGAAGTAGCTCTGTCCTAAATTTGACCGATTTTTCAACAATTAAACAAATACGATAGTTGAATTTGAAGCTATAAACCAATTTGCTTTTAGAGTACTTTATTTTTAGAATCCAGTTTATAACACTGCACACACATCAAGTGAGCTAATGTATAAAAAACCTTTAACAGTAAATTTATAATGCATCAATGCATTAAACTATAAACCAATTGCTTTCAGGGTACCTCAATATTACAATGCTCACAATTTTGTTAAAAAGGATAAGAACAAACTTGAAACTTCCCAGTATTCTAAAGATGCTGCATGTTAACACTTTACTAAGTGACAAAATGTGATTAGTTTCAAAAATAAATAAATAATGCATCAAGGCTTATAAATTTCCCAGTTAATTGTTCCTTATACATCCATTATTTGGTAATATTTGTATGAAGAACATTTAAACTGAATCAAATCCACCTTGGCATTGAATGTCATAAATAACTTTAAGATGCTTTTCATCTTGTCCGATAAAATGTTTTTCGACTGCAAGAAAACATCCAGGGTATTCTTCAAGAACCTAAAGCTAAGTCCCAACTCAAGAATCCAGTCTGCAATCCAGAAATGTCTTCCCGCTGAGCGTTTCAATCACTACATCTCAAATGTCCCCTTTCATCATCGGGCCATGCTGCTTTTTTTTTTGAAGTTGAGGCCCACGCATCATCATCTTCGTGTTTGTTCACGGTTTGCCCTCGGAAGAATGTATGCGTTGATGTTGTGCATTATTCTTATCTTTAAGTCAGTCAGTGAACGCAGGATACTTCCTGAAATTCACTGATGCTTGGCCTTAGCTGCGGACTGAAAGCATTTAAATTTAGTCGTGCATCCCCACTGAGAACTAGGTTGTCTTTTCTTATTTAATTTATTATTTATGGAGCTGCATCATCTCATGACAATCCACAATGTAGGGGAAGATGGTTGAGCAGCGAGGAAAACATTGTTGATTAAGAGATTTGAGAAAATGTTTCAATGCTGTTTTTTATTTTGTTTAGGAAAACATGACAACACAATTTAAGTAGCAATGAGAAGTTGGATTTGGTATTTACTGTGAAACAAAAGATAATTTAAGGGATGTCTGTTTCTTTAGAGATTTCCACCCTGCAGACTCGCCCCCTACCCAAAAACTTTCAAATGACAAGGATTTGTGCAAGTTTTGTATCAAAAAAAAGATGCATTTCTTTCATGCATAATTGTCGAAGAATATCACCTATGGATTAGAATAGTCCAGATTTTACCTTGTTATTATATTCTGCAACAAAACTGGAGTGCACTTACATGCATTAAATATTCTAATATAATATTTTGTTGATGGGACAGCTGTGAATGTGGAAGACATTGTAATTTTGTATCCCTCATGAGAGTTGTGTTTCCATGAACCTCTGAACGTTAGATATCTTCATATATACACTAAAACAATCACATTCTCAAGTGCATGATCAAGCATATTAACGAAACAAGGCACGTAGTCATTAATCATGCATCATTGTGCAGCCATGTAGCCACTGAAGAGGCTTCCAAGGCCTTTACTGGCAAATCCTTTCTCCATACTATTTTGAGTTGCCATTATTGAACACAAGTTTAAAGGGAAGGTATATGTTTGGTATTTACTCTTAAAATTAATGACAATAACAACTATAGGTTAGAAACCTACAGCTGCTTTTGATATGTTCAAAGCATTTTGAGAGACTATTCACTTCAAAGTAATGTTGTGACGTAAAAAATATACAAGTTTTTAAGCCCACAGAATTTGAATTAGAGAAGCATTACTGTCAGCCTGTCAGTAATGCTTCTTAGATTGTGTATTCCTAGTATAGGGAAAATTATCTTGCATTAACATTATTTGCTCCGGATTAGGGCGATATTTTAAAAGTGTGGCCACCTTTTGAAATTTATGAGTTGTTACCTGAATTTGACCTGTTTTATAAATATAGAAATAACAAGAATCAGTATTACCACTCTATGGTAGGCCTATTGCTCAAATATGTGACAAAAGTAGTAGCAAATCATGGAAAGGTATTTTATTGTCATCCTGTTGTCAGTGTTCATCACAAATGCACATAGTTTTAATCTATCCTATAGCAATATTGTTGTCAGTGTTCATCACAAATGCACATAGTTTTAAACTATCCTATAGCAATATTTTTATGTGCTTAGCAAGTTGTTGTGCTTACATCTTTTTCAATCTGTAATATCTGACTCAATGACATTGCTGCCCTAAAACATCTGCCAAACTATAACCGGTATATTCACAACCAACATTAAGTGCTGCCATGGCACACAAACAGCTTATTCTATAGGTACAGAGTTCAAAAGTATTTTGATCAAGTTTTGAAAAGTTATCAAAACATTAAAAAGAGAAGGTCCAAGTCTAAGGTATCCAGTGTGCTTGTTATTGAAAGAATAGCCCATTTTATGGCTGGTGAAGCATGATGGTTTTTCTATAGTAGAGGTCATGTTTACTGTCTTGTGTATTCAAACCTTTCAAGTAATGCTGTTACCTCGTCTGGGTCTGTTAACACAGACCTCCCATGCGTTATTCATATGGTAATTCTTTGAAAAGGATAGCTTCAAACAAGGAAATAAACTGTTGCAGAAGGAAGGTTGACAAAGGGCAGGGTTGTTAGGATATAATACTGCCCCCCCCCCAGTGAAATTCAGATCTACCCACCAGTGGCTAGTTTGGGTCAACATTTGTGAATTAGTTGCTTTGAAAAAAAGTTTTGAAAATCTGTTTTTAAAGCAAACCTGGAGGTCAGTTAAAACTCTAAAGACAAAATCTTTGGTGAAAAAGTCATCAAAGTACTTCGGAACCAAACATCCGCAATTTGAGATTAGGTTTTAAGATAACGAGAATACTATAAAGCGAAAGTGATAGATGGTAGAGTGAACTTCCCTTTCTGGAAAGTCATGACTCTGTGAAACTGTATAAATGACTTAGCCATTGTGATTTCCTCTTGTCAATTATAATGTAAAGAAAATGATACAACGAAAATTGTCCCTGAGTTTGAGCAAAGTACAAAGTATTGTTAACTGTTTGTTGTTGAAACCATGTCGAAACTTCATTTGTTCATAGGTTACCTTGCCAAGTGAAACTTTTCAAAAATGCTGGTTTCAATTCCTTATCTAAATCACTTGTAAATTCACCAACAGAATAAACAGTTTTTAATTTAACAGCATGAATTTATTGACCCTATTTTATTGGGTAGTTCATGCTTTAACGCCCAGTATTTGGGTCAGAATTGTCATGTTGTTTCTGTTTCCGCTTCATTAAGCAGTGCCCTGGTTAATAATGAATTATAACGATCGTCAAACAGCATGTGCAGCGGCTCTGCCAAACAGTCTGCATGCTCATTTTGTTGTGGTGTATTTATGCAGCAGCCATAACTGATGTCATGCCACATTACAAATGTTAAATGTTGGTAGCAAGCTGATTGGGATTCCATATGCGGTAAATCCACACCGCTGTTAACATTTATGAAAACACTGACCTGGGCTTACCCTAGAAGCCCCCGGGCTTCCTCCTGTACAACCTTTCTCATTGGTTGCTATGATCCTCTTCCTGTTACCATGCATGTGATTGGTCAGCTAGGAGTGAGGCGTTCTCTACAGCTGTCATCAGGCCCTGGGTGCATGTACAGTATTGACGGGCGCCACTGAGTGGTCGAAAATTAGAACCCTGGCAATTGGTGCATGGCTTTCACTTATATTTATGATACGTTGTTGTTTGTACACAGAATAACCAACATGATAACTGCCGGCAATGGAGTACAATTTATTTTGATATGAAGTACCTGGTGGTGACCATTTTTGTTTTCTTCATTTTTTTCACAAATGTACTTTAATTTTTTGAAAATATTTACTCTTTATGTTTATCAAATCAGTGCCCTAATTTTGTATGGAAATTAATTTAAATTTCAGGAAAATTGAATCAAACTTCTGCTGAAGTGAACTCAGTAAATACATTTTATGTCCCCATATGGTGTACTTTAATCACCATAACTCACTTTGATTAGTCCATTTCAAAATTCAAAGTCTAGTGGCCGTTCTGTTTGTCTAGACTGCAGTTGTATAACTAAAGCTATTGCACAATATTTGTTTAAATTTGTTAATCAGAAGGGGGTTGATTGTAGCCATAGATTGCGAACATGACTGAATTGTCAAAAAGTATTGGGAGATGTTCATAATTTAATATGAGTAAACAGTGAATAAATCTTTGTTAATTTGGTCTACTTTGGTGTAAAACAAGTATGAAACAGTTCTGAATTGAAAACAATTGAGATAAGCCTGATATACTTTGAAACTGCATTTTAAAACTGAATATTTTGTTTTTCCAGAATAGTTAGTTGTTGTGATATAAAATTTATACCTACGCCAACGTCCCCAAAATTTTCAGATCATGATACCGGGAACAAACCACTATTTTGATTAGGCCTTTATGTCTTCATCCGAATTATAAAGATTCAGACAGCTGATAAATCTTATGGCTGTCACAGATCCCGGAAGCTTCTTGACTTCAATCACTTGGTGTAAATGATTAACCGGCTTAGGATACAAAGTCAAGTTTGAATACCATCCAGATAGTAAGGTGATTTTAAAGCATGGAATTGGTTTTGTCTGGCCTGGTTTGTCAAAGATATCAATTAGAGTTACGTTGTTTCCCTATTAGCGGGAAACTGTACGGAGTGACAGGCGTAACTGTCAGATGTAGTATAGGGCTTTCAAATCCTACATTGGTAGTAGATTTTAATGGTTGAACATTATAAAAAAAAATTATCGCTGTTTTCTGGTTTTTGTTTTGTTTTGTGGTGAAGGATAGCAGGCCTTATGCATAGCAAAAATAGAATAGTAAAATAAGCAAACAAATAAAGTTAGTGAAGGGTATCAATTTCATTTGCTCAATGCTTGGACCACAAATTGTATCAGATTAGGGACTTAAATTTTGTTGACGCCCTGAAAGTATAGCACTGGAACAAAAGACATGGAAACATGAAGTTCAAGTGCTTAATCTGTTGTGGAATTTGTGCTGAGTTATCACAATATGAATATGTGGCAGAGCGTAATAGCTTTATGTATTGGCATTTGTACTGATGTTAGATGCTCTCAAACTTTCTCTTAAAATGTTGACTCATTTAGTCATTGATGTTGCTAGAGAACAGTGAAAGAGTAAACATACTTTTTTGCACAAATTTGTGTGCTTTCAGATGACTAAAAAGCCTTCAGGACTGAAGTATTTTAAAAGTTTAGTGAGAAATTACCTCTTTCTCAAGGACTATGTTACTTCAAGTGAGCTGTTTCTCAAATGTTTTATACCATCAACAGCTCTCCATTGCTCATTACCAAGTAAGTTTTTATGCTGACAATTATTCTGGGTAATTACCAGAAGTGCCTTTAAAGTAAATTGTGCCCTTTCTATGAATGTTAACACATGTAGTTGACCCATATGTCATCTTATTTTAGACTATGGGCAACCTGGGGCCTCTTAGTCACAGACTTGGGGAGTATGAATAAGAGTCACTGCCCAGCCAGCTGTCCGCATTTTGCACCATTAGGGCTATGCCCAGTTACACAAACTTTTACAATTCATCTCTCAGATGAGTTGCCATTATCGCCATAATGGCTTGTATTTTTGTAACATGGGGGTCACTGCTTTCACTTTTTCAGGAGACTTTGCATCATTGGAGACAAGGTCAAAAAAGAGCAGATAGAATGCACAATAGTAAGTGATATTGTTGTGGAAACCTCAGTTACTGTGAGAGGAAACCTGAGTGGGGAAGAAACCCACGCGATCAATGGGGACTGACAACCCAATCCATATGATCGCAAAATATTCTCCACAAATCAAGAAATTGTGATTCAGTACTAGCTGTTAGCTTGGTAGGATTCAAACCCACAACTGTGTGAACGCAAGCCATGTAGTCTACCACTGGACCACAATGACCAGTGCAAGGCTGTGGAGAATCCACTCACCCAACCCCCTGAAAAACTGTTTGGCATACATGTAAAGCCACCTGAGCAATAACTTGAGTGGGAAAATTAAGTAAAAGGATGATTTATTATTTAATAGATAAAATTATAAATCAAATTTTAATGGGATCAAGTTTTTTACAAAGCATATGGTGGTACAATCCATTGTGTTATTATTTTAATCTATCAAGTGATAAACCACAATGGAAACTGACTGGGTATTCTTATTTCTAATATTTTGCAATCTGTTCACTCTGTTAGTGTTAATTAAGGCAAATTCTACAGGCATGACAGGTTTGTTAATAGTCATCACACTCTGTCATCTTCATTATTGTTCATTATCAAGTTTGATTCCTGCAAATTTAATTATAAAGGTTTTTATTCAGCATTGGGGAGAAAGAATGTGACCTCATTGATGCAGTCCTCGTATTAAGGTCACTGATGCCAGACACAATATCCCCCAAGGACTGTAGACAGGTAATTTGCCCTTCCTAGTAAAGTTCATCCAGTTTCCCAGTAGCTCACTTCAAATTCTCACCATTTCTATGGTCTCACCCATGTTGTACCTAAAACTTATAAGTAGGATGTGATGTTGTTTCTTTTTTCCTCCACCTTTGTTTCTGTCAGCCTTGTTTCTTCTTCCCTGTTCTTGGTTGCCAATCTTAAATTCCTCTGGTCCATGTGTTGTCATCAGGCCTGACACTCCACGGAGGCAACAGAGGTGCCTTTGAAATGCTCCAGTAGAAATTTACAATGTCCTCATAGGGTGCCCTTTAATACCAAGGAGAAGATGCCTTGGTGCCCTTGCCCTTTCACAAACGAAGCATTATACACAGGCCTGGGTGTGTCTGCCACATGTTCATCCCATTGATTTGAACAATTTGTCCTTTTCTCCTGTTTTATTCCCTTCACCTTGTTTGATACTGGACTGATATTTGCAACATCCTTCACTCCAGCTCTTTGTGCTGTTTGTAGTTTTTTTAAAGGTATTTTGTTGTCCATGGTTCTGAAGCATCATAGTTAGTAGCACATACTGTTAACTGCAGTTAAGTGCACCTGGCATGCTCTTTAGGTTCATTCAGATGATCTGTTATGACTTCACAAATTTAAGAAGAAGCTCTGGGTCAAGGGCTTTTACAGGCACAATGTCTATAATTACACCTTGAAGATGACCAATATTTCTCATGAGATTTGAGAAGGGGGTTGTAATTAAAAGGCCAGGTCACAAATTTTAGGACTAAATTAGGACTTGTGATAAGGACTGGATTAAGTGTTGGTAGTGTTGATTAAGGATGGTAGTTAACCTTTGCATTGCAAGTCTGAAGCTTTCCTAATGTCAGAGAGAGTCTGTTAGAACAAATATATTGTGTGGGTGTGCTGAATAACTTCTATGCTAATGTAAGCTTTCTTGTTTGTTTTCCTATAATGGCCAATTTGTTTTTGCATGCCCTGGACACCAAGCCTATTCTGTGCCTTTTGAATACCAAACCTCTGGACACCTTTGGTAATTGTCAAAGACCAGTCTTCTCCCTTGGTGTATATTAACATATGCATACAATAACAAAATTCAAACAAAATCAAACAAATTTGAACTCAATTGGTCGTCAAAGTTGCGAGAGAATTATGGAAGAAAAGACACCCTTGTCGCATGAAGTTGTGTGCTTTCAGATGCTTGAACTCGATACCTCAGCTGAGGTCTTGAAATTCAAATACTTTAGCGAGAAATTACCTCTTTCTCAAAAACTACATTACTTTAGAGGGAGCCGTTTCTCACAATGTTTTTTACTATCAACAGCTCTCCATTGAACATTACCAAAGTTTGTATGCTAACAATTATTTTGAGTAAATACCAACAGTGTCCCAGTGCCTTTAATGTTGCGGTATAATTAATACAGACAGCACAAATGGCCAGATGATCAATGCTATTATAAACCAATTAAGGCTGCGAATAACATATTTTAGAACGCAGATAGTAAAACTACAGACATTATATCCTTTCATTGCTAGCTTTGATTGTTCAGAAGCCCGGTATCTCTGCTGAGCCATAAATGTTATGGTTTTCTCATCTCACCTTGTACTTTCTACCTCCATGCTCAGACACCCACATACACAACATGGATGCGCTCAAACCCACATTAGTGGATTTAATGGATGGGTCTAAATAACATCAGTATAATTGATGAACAAACCGAGCAGATGGTACTGTGAAGTGCCACTTCATAGTCAGCCATAAACTACAGGGACATCTGAACATCCCTGAACGTTTTATTCATCAGTCATGTACTGTATCTAATTTGCGAAGAAACACCATATATTTGCCTGAGGTAGTGTTTCACTTACAGAGGAAAGAATAATTTTTCCTCATGGGTGAACATTTCTTGCCTCCATTGAGAGTGGATAATTGTGATGAGCCTGTAAGTGCATTACATACAACACATCAGTTAAGTGGTGTTTGAAGCTTTGCATGGTTTGACAAATACAAAAAATAACTAAAAATAGTAATCTGCAGGATAAAGCTGTAATAAATCTCTTTTTGGAGAAGAGTTGGCTTTGAAAAGAGCCGGTGTGGCCTTGACATTTCAAACAGTTACTCAGAAACAAACAAAATCGGTTAATAGTCCGTGTGAATTGTATTTTCTCTAGGTATAACCTTTGGGTTCTCATGCACCTATAATCTTCTTGATTGAAATTGTAAGAATTATAAAAAAGAACTTCTTCTTTTCATTAGACCTTGCTTGCGTTTATTTTATTATTTATTTTTTGTTCTTATATTATTATTATCGTTGTTTGGTCTGTAGTTGTTGTTCGTGAGGGGGAGCTGAAGTTTGTAATTGATATTCCTCTTAAAGGCCCTGGACACTATAATTGTTATTAATCAAAATATTCTTAGCATAACAACTTACTTTTTAATGAGCAATGGAGAGCTGTTGATAGTATGAAACATTGTGAGAAACGACTCCCTCTGAAGTAGTTTTTGAGAAAGAGGTAAATTTCTCACTCAAAAGAATTCAGCTGAAGACTTTAAATATGCATTTTTGCAAATTGCAAATTCTATGCCCAATTTAGCCCATATTTGTACAGGTTTATTTTATGCATATATTGAGATACACCAAGTGAGAGTACTTAATTGTCTTTGACAATTACCAAATGTGTCCAGTGCCTTTAAAACAGCCTAGATTGTAGGAAGTACACACCCTCATCATTAAGAAACTAATCAATAAGGTTTCATTCCCATAGAAACAAAAATAACCTGTTTGTTTTTAAGATAAAATGGATGCTACAGTGTGGCTGAATCATCACATACATGTATGAGGGGTACGTATAGATCTTGACTTGCAGCATTAATGCATCAAGGCACAATGTATGCCGAAGCTGTTTGCTGCTCACCTGGGATATGCATTACATGCATTAACGTTATCGATTAATAACGGCTCTGTGGGACATTCTTCTATGCTGTTCTTACAGTGCAGTGAGTCTATAATCCCGGCCAAAATGCTTGGGCCTCCCATTCCTAACATTATGTAAAACACCCCGGTCAATGTTGACTGTAACTCAGAAGAAGACCCGCAATTGGAACCAACTTTGAAAGGGGGTGGGGGGGGAGGGGCCAACGAGATATGGGCGGGATTGTAGCTCTAGTCTAGGCCCCTATAGGAAAGTCATTAAGGACATTTGATAAGTGGTAGACCATGTCCATTACAAAGAATCCATATGTGTATGTAAAGCACTTATGAGTTGAGAAGCTTTCAAAGCTAGTAATTTTATAGACAATTAAAAGAAGACAATACATATTATCCCCCAAAGCAATAATAAATAAAGAGAGTTTATTAGTTTCAACCTAACACTTCACTGGTTTTTTAATGTCTCTGGAGAATAATCCCTGTAGAAATACACAAAACTTTACAGTAACAGATCTCAGGTTCTCATTTGGGGCATCAAAACTGGTATCCTTTTTACAAAACTACATTGCTTTGACGTGAAGTTTTTCTCAAAATGCTTAACACTATCGAAAGTTGCTGTAGGCTCCTAACCAAAGGTTTTTGTTGTCATTAATTGTAAGAGTGATAGGCCTGCCAAACATATACATTCCCTTTAGGCTAATGGGAGAAAGTGTGTGAGTTTTTCCCAACCCATATTAAGAAAAAAAAATGCTGTGTGTAAATGAGTGCCATTTGAACAGCTGATTGATCATCGCACTGAGTTAATTAATACAAAGAACAGATGGTGAGATGATTAAATAATCAATAACAATTCTGGGGGCTGGACTGGATAGATTTCCATTTTTCTGTTTTGTTACGCAACTTAAATAATTACAAAGTTGTTTGAAAGCAATTAATTGTGCTTTCCATTTGTATTTTTGATGTTCACTTACATAGTGCCTAATGTAGGAGTAACTGAAGCTATAATACAGAGGTAGTGCTGTTTGTTTCATTGGGGCAGGGAGAGAAACTGCCCTAAATTTGCGCAAAACAGTGGGGAAACGGACATAGACACAAACAAGACTTTTCATCAGAAATTAGTGTTTTCTGTTTATGTAAATTTATTGGCAAAAATCCCTATACCACCTCTCCCCCCCCCCATTCCCCTGGCAGGATTGATTAAACCATTCATTTGTGGGGTTTTAACATCTCATTTGTTGGGGTTTTCTCCAATAGTTCAGAGCAAATCCTAACTCTAACCCTAACCCAACCACCAACTCAAAACCTAGACTCAGCCCATCTATATTATTTCTTTTAAAGTGTTTGAAGTACTCTCACCCTTCGAGTACATATTTACTAATTTTCTAATAAGTAACCGATCATTTTGTACAGCACGTTCAAATGTGGATTCATATAGGATCCTAGTTTGTTGTAACTCCTAGCAACAGTGTCTGTCCACTATGTTAAATGTTAACCAATCAAGTACCACCCACTCAATCAACTCCATCAACCCTGTGATTTAATGTAGATTCATCCTCCCCTATACCATCCATCACTATGTTTATTTTGTCTTGTGTTTTATACAAGCCTTGTGGTGCCAGCTCTATGTGCCAGCCTAGAATAGCAAACTGACAAGAAATTAATGATTATACATGGAGGGTGTATAAAGCGTTGTGAATTTGCTGGAATGCAAATAGTGCACTCACTTTACTTATCGGGGCTTTGCAATTCATATTTTGCAATTCCTACAAAGTTAACATTGAATAAACAGAAACAAGTACTTTTAATGTGCTACTTTATACCAATTCTTTACATGAATGAAAACATTTTGTATTGAAAACATTTTGAAAAATGAAAATATTGTACTCACTTCACTTGTCAGGACTTTGCAATTTATTTTTTTGCAATTTTGTTGTACAAAAGAGTCCATGAGGCAATGTTTTTAGTTCCAAGCCAGTAAACTTATGACCAAAGTGTGATGGTCCTGTGTTGTTTAATGATAATACCTCACCTCACCTTTAATTTTCAAACACAAGTTCATGCAACTGACACCCTGGTGTGTTTTCAACCCAACCCTAACCCTAGCATGTATATCGTGGGGTTTTGGGAACGTAGGGATTTGGGAACACAGTGCTTTCAGAATAAATAGCACTGTTTTCACCCTGTTTAAGGAACTGCTGGACATCTCTGGTAATTGCCAAAGACCAGTTTTCTCACTTGGTGTATCTCAACATAGCATAAAATAACAATAGCTCCATCAATAGCTCTTCATTACTCGTTACCAAGTAACGTCTTATGGTAACAATTATTTTGAGTAATTACCAATAGTGTCCAGTGCATTTAATACTACAAAAGAAATGCCTCAACAACTTTGAAACAAACATTTCCATAGACCTTATTGCAGATACTCGGTATGCGCGCATTAGGCGTGGAATGAGATGCATGCTGGTCTAGCTAGCTAGCTAGACAGCATGCAACTCATTCAACAGTTAGCGCAACTGCACAATTGGTATTTTCAAACGTCTAAATAGTCACCCCGTTAAACTCCCACCATTTTTTCACCCTCGTTTGGAAATGTCAGAGCCATCAGTTAAATGATATATGCCTCAGTCCTTTACCCAATATCCTTCCAATTGAGGTCTTGGCTATAATTGCAATCCAGATCAACCTCTATTCTATTCTATCTGACAAGATAATGAACCAAGGTGATCATTCAGTAATCTTAATTTTTCATTGAACGCAAAGTTGCATTCAATAGCAATTTTGTGAGACAGTTTTTTTGGAGCAAATTTATTAGAAACTTAGCAATGAAATGAACAAAATTGCTACTGAGGTGCGATGAGAAATGACAACAGTTTAAGTCCTCCAATTGATGACCGAGATACATAAATGTTTCAGTAAATTCACGACAAATCCTAACAACATGCACTTGTTGACTAGCTGACTGGCTGGCTAGTGACAACATTAATTTAAACCCTCTTCAGGCAAGTTACAAGATTAGTAATCCAGTGGATATGTACTTAAAGGCAGGTTGTACTTTTGGCAATTACTTCACAGTTGATGACCATGAAATCCTACTTGGTAAAGAGCACTGAGAGTTGTTGATTATTCTAAAGCATTGTTATAAGAAACGACCCCATAGAAGTGACGTTGTTTTAAGTGTAAAAGGAAATTTTTTATTCAATAAAAATTATATCTGAGAAAGGCTTCAGATCTCAGGCATCTGAACCCAATTCTATACAACCAGAGTGTTTTTTTTTTTACTTCTACTGTTTTCTTTGAACTTCAAAGTCCATTTGAGCAAAAAATTGCAAAGTTTATGATTTATTTTACACATATGCTGAGATACACCAAGTGAGTATATCTTGGTCACGCTTACAATTATCAAAGGTTTACCCTTTTCGATATGGGGGCCGAGGGTATCCCCTCAATGTTCCCATACTTAATGTACTGTTTCCCTCTTGTGCAGAAGTAAACCCCCCCCCCTCCCTCCTACCCCCCCCCCCAAAAAACCACCGAAAAAAGGGGGTTAATCAAAGTGTGACTTGTACTCTACTAACCATAACCATGCAGAGCTATCTTTTGAGAGAGTTGTGACGGATTAGAAGTCATTTTTGGTACAAAACGAACAATGCATTTGTGCACGGACCATGCCAGATTCTACGATCGGAAAATGATGTCCAGGCACCAAAGAATACTGGCCCCTGTTGCAATTCTCTTTACACAGCTTAAACATCAGACAAATCAAATACTTAAAAATAACGTGATGGGAATTGTTGAAGTGGCATGATCAGTGACATTTGCAAAAAGCAATAAATGAATCAATGGTAAATTTCTTTTTTTGTATCCAGGGATTGTTTTGCAATGAAGCATAAAGACCAGACACATTAAACTAAATACTTGAAAATAACTTAATGGTAATTTGTTGAAGTGGCATGATCAATGACATTTGCAAAAAGCAATGAATGAATCAATGGTAAATTTCTTTTTTTGTATCCAGGGATTGTTTTGCAATGAAGCATAAAGACCAGACACATTAAACTGAATGCTTGAAAATAACTTGATGTGAATTTGTTGAAGATGATCAATGACATTTGCAAAAAGCATTGAATGAATCAATACAAACTTTCTTTTTTGTATCCAGGGATTATCTGTTATGTTTCATATGTTTTGTATTTGAAGGGCAGTCTAAACAGGATTAGTAGTTGAGTGGTGAGTGGGTGACATTTCTTTTATTTACTGTGATTTTAACCTTGTAGGTTGGCCATGATTATTGCTGAGTGGGGAGCAACCATGGTCAACTGAACATATTTTGTAAATGTTATTTCGACTTAATTTCAGTAAACAAGTTACCTATATGCAAAAATGCAGTTATAATTTTGCGGTGTTTTTACATTATCCAGATAACGTGTGCCTGTGGTGCCATGCAAAACGCATTCCAAATTGAAGAGATTTTGTACCCGGTCATGCATTTTATTTGATAGAGAAAAAAGTATTGTTTAACCTTGTCCTTATGAAAAAAATTAAGTGTTTTCTTTCATCCTTTCAATATTCCCGGTCCCCCCCCCCTTCCCCCCCAAAAAAAAAAAAAATAAATAAATAAATAAATAAATAAAATAAATAAATAGAATACACTAACTCAAATTAATGTTCCTGTCATGGGAGGAGGGTGTGGATGGTTACTGTGTTTTGAAACATATTGTGTGGGTTTTATCTATCCTGTCAAATACTTGTCAAATACTCTCTGAATGCATGCTGAACTCTCTTCATGTACAAGAGTGAAAAAGCACTCTTTGAAGAGCCATATGAAGGACAACTCTTTTTCGAGTGGTCTTCCACTCTTTTAGATTGAAGTTTGCTTCTTTTTGAGTGACTTTTCACTCTGTTCTGGAGTGAAACCCCTCTAAAAGAGTGAAATAACCACCACTCTTTTTAAAGAGATGAGGGACAGCTCGAAATGTAAAGAGTGGTGTTTTCACTCTTTTACATTCAGAGAGTAAACACAAAGTACCCACCCCCATCCTATTCAATTATCTGAGTGACGTATGAGAATTTTCTTTCTTACCTCTCAAATCAATTTTGGTCATTACAAATTATGACTCATAGTTAGTGTAGTTAATAAATAAGCCTTGATAATTATTCTGCAATGTGGCAAGGACAATCATTGACAAGGTTGGAAGAAAACAAATAAAAAATCAATATAAACTGATTAAATATTTTGTTATCATTTTAAAGGTCTCCAATAGGGTCATCAAGATGCATGTTTTGAACATCCTCTGTCAGGTTTTTTAATAGAAAACTGGGTAGAGAGCAGGGTTAATGTAGATAATTTTAAAACAACGGTTTGAAATCCATAACTTCCATTGTTTTGTAACAAGCTTTCTGATATATGTATTTTGCAATGTGAAAATGACAATCATTGACAAGGTTGAAAGAGATTATGACTTCATGACAATCAAATAAAGTAGATGATATGATATATTTGCTATCATTTCAACATGTTCAAAGGTCATCAAGATGTTTTGAACTTCATCTGTATAGATAAATTAAACATTGGTTTGGAATCCAGCTTGAGCTTCCGTTGTTCTAACATTGGTTCTGAATACACAACTTCCTCGGTTTTATAACTGTTTTTCTGAGAGTTTACACTATGTTTGAAGTGTGCCTCCAGTTAACCCTCCACTGCCCTCCCAAATTGCCTTCTGAACATTTTGGATTTGGCATTTAAAGATCACTCATTCATGTCATTTCAGAATTCAGACCAACAAATTTAGTTTTACCTTTTTTTGTTTTCATTATGTCAGTGCTCATTGCAATCATGTGCGTGTGAAGATTCTTTGGTTTAGGGGGGGGGGGGGGCAAAGAGGTTAGTTTGCCTGAAATTTTACACTGGGGTAAGAAGTCCTCTTGCTTTCTCTGTCCTTTTTTGTTGGCCTTCCTTGCAATGCTGTGCCCAAATTGCCCCGAATGTTTTGCCCATGTTGGGAGGGAAGCCTCTTACAAATAATGATGAACAAATTTATGGTTAGAGGCATCAGCAGCACTTATAGTAGAATAAAGCAATTCAAGAAACATTTCACTTTGAAATAAAGTGTTCGTTGTAAAAAGATCTCAGTTTTTATGCCCTCAGGGATTTTTCTTCCTGCGTGGACATATTATTCGCTCCAGATTTGATCTACAACATTTTCAGCTGCTCGTTTTAATGTGTACATCTTTGTTTATATAGGATTAAAACAATCGAACAAAAACCAAAGGTAAACTTTCCTTTTAATCGAATCAGATTTGCCATAAATGAAATACCACTAATTAGAAAAAGATTTGTTTCAAGCAAAATAATTTGAACTAGATATAATAATAATTGTGCACTAGTATACTTGTGAGAGCACGGCATTCTTGTTAGGTTACAGACTGAGTATGGTTATGTTCCAATAATCAAGTTGAATTTTTACAAAATCCCCCAGTGACATGACATAGCCAAACACCAGGCTTAGCTATAATTTAAAGGAGAACAAGGTCTAAACATAATACCCTTGAAGTTTACGATATGTGGATTTAATCCTCCTGAAAATTCCACATGACTAGCTCTCTTAGACCCCTTCAAATATTTAAAGGGCAAGGATGTATCTAGGTGAGACAAAGTCGATCTCATAAATACCAAGAACACTCATGTACTAGGGATGCCACATCAGGACCTCAGGCAATAAATAAGCCTGTGTATAATTTGTCTATTTATAGGATCAGATATTGACATAAAAAGACCGCCTCCTGCGAACTTGATTTTGAGAAATTATCTTTTCACTGCATTTCCTCTCAACAAGACCAACACAGAGAAAATTCAATAATGTATGGTACCGGTACTTTGTGGGCCCAAACTTTAAAGCCATTAACATTTTCGGGACAGAAAAAAAATTAAAAAGTTCACAGATTTACGAATATTTTACAGGGTTTAAAGAAGGAAATGGTAAAAGACTTCTCTTGAAATATTATTCCATGAAATACTTTACTTTTTGAGAAAACATTAAAACCATTATCAATTCTCCACAACGACAACGAGAATTAAGGATTTATAGTAAACACATGTCATGACACGGCGAAACGTGCAGAAACAAAGGTGGGTTTTCCCGTTATTTTCTCCCGACTCCGAATACCAATTGAGCCTAAATTTTTACTGGTTTGTTATTTTATATAAAAGTTGTGATACACAAAGTGTGGGCCTTTGGACAATACTGTTTACCGAAAGTGTCCAATGGCTTTAATAGAGCTGCTTAAGCAGGAAGTAGTCAAAAAACAACATTATGCTCAGCAGGTCCCAATTTCATAAAGCCTGCAAGCACAAAAAAGTATAGCTTAACAGAGACAGGTTACCGACCAAAATTACAATAGGTTTACATTTTTGTGAGTGGCGTCCCACCAGATTTGCTCAGCAAAGATTTTTTTCCAGCAGTATTTTCTGCTTAACAGATTTATGAAATGAGGTCCAGAGTTGTTACCAGTCTAAATATATTACTATATCACGTGTAATTAATCTACCATCTGTGACTGTTTTTGTACCATTCTATGGCCTGTTGATGTGCTTAGCAGAAAATGTGTCCCTTTAGTCAGAGTTTAAGGTCCACTTTATAAATGTTTCATGTTGAACTTAAAAATTTTTAGTAATAAATGTAACATCCGTGACACAACACCAGGGGCAAGGTTTCATGTATGAGTTGCATGGAAACTTGATACGTCTTATGTTTCTGATTGTACCGGCAGCTAAGATTATCAATATCAGGACAGTGGAGTCAATATTCTTTAAAGGGACTACCTCATGTTAAAAACACTTTACAACATGATATCTTTTTCGATTAAAGCTCACTGCTCTAGAATTTCAAAGGTCATGGGTTCGAAACCCATCCAAGTAAGATGCCTGTGATTTTTTTTCAAAGAGCTCGGGAAAGTACTGAGTAAACAGTGCTAACACACATCTGTGTATATGGGTAAAAAAAAATTATATTCTTTAACCCGGATGCAAGTTTCCATCTATTAAAAGCTCACTGTTAGCTTTATGTCATAGATTTTGTCAATAAAAAAACTAGACATGGGGAAAACAAATCAAACTAAAGAACATACCAGCAAAAAGAGTCATCTTCATGTTCATGGTTGGAAGAAGTTAGTTGAACATTTCTCAGGAAATAAATTGATAAATTAATGCTTTTATTTGGAATTGATTAGCCTACTTTCTCAATGTAGTATAAACAGTAACTGGTTGGTTTCCAGTACAAAATTATACAGTCGACTCTTTGTTATAACCAGATCACTGAGACTGGCCAAACAAACTCTTTATTAACAGGAACTATTCGTTTAAAGACACTCGACATTATTTGTAATTGCCAAAGACCAGTCTTCTCACTTGGTGTATTGTCAATATAAAATAACAAACCTGTGAAATTTGAGCTCAATTGGTCTTCAAAGTTGGGAGATAATAATGAAAGAAAAAACACTCTTGTCACCAAAGTTGCGTGCTTTCAGCCCAGATGCTTGGTTTCAAGAACTCAAAATCTAATTCTGATGCCTCAAAATCAAATTCAAATATTGTAGTGGAAATTACTTCTTTCTCGAAAACTATGTTACTTCAGAGGGAGCCGTTTCGCACAATGTTTTATACTATCAACAGCTCTCCATTGATCGTAAACAAGTAAATTTTTTATGATAATAATTATTTTGAGTAATTACCAGTAGTGCCCAGTGCCTTTAAGTTGTCAAATTTAGCCCAATGTTTCTAACATACAAAGCAAAAACATCCTCTCAGTGACATGAATTTTATATCAAGTTACCGAACTCCTCAGCTCAGTAGACACCCAATTTATTCCTAAATCAGGCCAGGGAAGAGGCTGGCTCTGGGGCCCCTGTATGGATTGCAACAAGGTATTCCTTTACCAAGCTACAGGTCTGCTAGACTGTAAGCCTGGAATCTAGGGCATCATCCTGTGAGCAGATATAAGCACACTGGTGATAGTTTCCTACAGACTGGGTTCCAGGCTAGTAATTATCCGATGATGATTATTGACCAGCTTGTTATCAGCTTCAGCTTGCTGAAGTCTCTTAATTGAAAATAGGACATTAAAAATATTCTATTTGAAACAGAATTTCCAAATACACAATAGTCTAAAGCAAACATTTATTTATTTTAATTTAGTTATTTACTTAAATTTTTTGGACATTACAATATTATGAGCAGAGGCCTTCAGGGAAAGGAAAAAGTTTTTAAAAAATTCCATAAATAGACCCTCCTATGCCTTGTTTGTTTAAATGAATAGAAATTGACATTACCATTTTTGCTGTGTTGTTGTTGTATGTCAGTGGCCTCTTTTTAAATTTGGCTGTTTTTCTAGTAATGCTCTTAATCATTTTTTTATTTTTATTTATTTTGATGTTGTTTGTAGCTGCTGGGCACCTCTGAAAAACAGAGAGGTAAAAAAAAAATTGTTTTATATCAACACAAAAATATAAAATTGTAGTGAAAATCAAAACCCAAAAAGGCAAGTAAAACAATGAATAAACCAATATCAGAAGGGGGGTTAATAATATTTTAGTATTATATAAAATGAAGAAAAAATTACATCACCGGAAGTGCAATGACATGACAATACTGTCGCACATTAAAAACAGTAACCCTCTCAAAAAACACCCATGATTTTAGGATAGGATATGACAAGATAACACCTTTAAGTTGTTTTTCTCGTTCCAGAGAGCAGAGAGGTTACATTATTGCTCCATCTATATTTTGCCCTGTAGGGTCGACTGGATATTCATTCTCAGTCAAGAGATCCGCGGATCACTCTATATATTGGGCCCCATGTTCAGCTGACGCCAACATGGCAACTGTGCACTCCAGTATCCGCAACTCTTCATCATAGCGCATGATGCTATTAAAAGTAATCAGCCTCTTCTCTCCAAGATTATTATATGTCCAGAGAGATATTTTAAACTGGGTTGTTTTTTTCTGGATAGTCTCATCAACATCATGCTGATTTGAACATGACAATTCTGTGCTCAGTCTTAATGGAGTTGAAAAACCCCACAGATTTTCCAAGAATTTTTCAGTCAAGAGATCCACAGATCACTCTATATTGGGCAGTAACTCACAATGAGGCGCACATTCAGCTGAAGCCAACATGACATCTAAAAGTGCACTCAAGTATCCACAGCTCTTCATCATAGCATATGATGCTATTAAAAGTAATCAGCTCCTATTTTTTTTTTTCAAGATTAAAATTTCCAGAGAGATATTTGATTAAATTTTTTTTCTGGAGAGTCTCAGTCTCTCAACATTATCTTGATTTGGACATTACGATTCTGTGTTCCAGTCTTAATGGTGTTGACAAAAACACAGATTTTCCAAGAATTTTCCAGTCTAGAGATCCGTGGAGCACTCTATATTGGGCATCAACTCCCAATGAGCTAATGTTCAACTGACGCCAACACGGCATCTAAATGTGCACTCGAGTATCCACAACTCTTAATCATAGCGTATGATGCTATTAAAAGTAACAGCATCTACTTTCCAAGATACATTTTTCTAGGGAAGTTAAACCAAATATATTACTGTGTGCCCCCCCCCCCCACCCCTCTAAAAACACCCAACAAGTTATGCCAAACACATTTTGTTTTCTTAGGATGGGAAATATATTTCCCAATCCTCTTGACAAATGTTTTAGGTGAACTCAGAATTCCTTGCTTTCCATGTAATTCCCCGTAGTTGTGTCAAGAGATTGTCATATGATGAGGAAGTGTGCACTCAAAATGCCCTGTGCCACAACGACTCATCATGCATGATGGAACTAGGTTTGCCCAGGACTCAATGACTCCCAAGTGGATAACAGCTTCAAGTTCTTTCAGGAAATACTCTTTTTGTTTTCATTCAAACTCACATTTATTTCCTTACTTCATGAAAACAGTACAAAGCCATAACAATAATTTATAACAGAGTAACCAATAAACAATGCTATTTTACAAGGCAGAGAATGTATTATAGTATGGAGGCACCATCTAGAACCTGAGGCTGAGATGCCTGAGGACGGACAAACAAGCTTCATCTTTGAATTTCTCTTTAAAGGAACACGTGTTCCTTGAAGAACATGGTTGAGGGGGCCAGAGGGTTTGATTTGGTACACAGTAGACAATTACCAATTCTTATAAAGCCGTTTTGCTTTCTCTGTCTAATTTGTTTGCTTGTATTTGCTGTGCCTGAATTTCAATGGGGGGCAAAGGAACTTAAACTTTTGACTCAATGGTTTATCATTATGATACTAAGAAATGTAACATTACAGGTTATCCTAGATTATAAGAAGTTAAGTAATGGTATATTACTGTAGCATTGGCCAAAGTTTTTCTTTCTTGTATGTTTGACTGCATGTTGCATCTCAGCACCTTGTTGACTGTTACATAGTGATCTGTAGGGTGGTTTTGGGTTCAGACGAATGGAGCAGGATTTAAACCAACAACCTCCAGAGTGGATTCTGTGGAAGTCCCCAGAGTTACCAACTGCCAACTATATGGTGGTGATCTCCCTATTGGTCAATATCATAGTATGGGGTTGCAAGTTATAAATGGGTTACTGATTTGAAACAAAGCTTCGCATACCTTGTATAGAAACCTACAATGTGTGCTTTGAGACGCCTGCACAAGTGTGATAAAGCTTATACAAGAACTCTGCGTTATTTCTTACTTTTTCATCATTAGCCTTTGTGAATTAATTTCCCGTCCTCCAAAGTTGAGGATACTGCCTTGAATTAAAGACACTGGACACTATTGGTAATTGTCAAAGACCAGACTTTGTATTGGTGTATCTCAACATATGCATAAAATAACAAATCTGTGAAAATTTGAGCTCAATTTGGTCGTCGAAGTTGCGAGATAACAATAAAAGAAAAAACACCCTTGCCACACGAAGTTGTGTGCGTTCAGATGCTTAATTTCAAGACCTCAAAATCTAATTCTGAGGTCTTGAAATCAAATTTGTGGAAAATTACTTCTTTCTTGAAACTGTGTTACTTCAAAGGGAGCCTTTTCTCACAATAATTTATACTATCATCAGCTCCCCATTACTCATTACCAAGTAAGGTTTAATGCTAATAACTAGTTTGAGTAATTAACAATAGTGTCTACTGCCGGCCTTTAAGCAGTTCAAACAAGTAATGAAAGTAATGCTAGTGTAATGATAATGACACCTCTCAGAACAAGAAGAGCGTCATCAAAATATTTGGTCCAACTTCAGAGCCATTGGGCATGATCTTGAGATGCTTTTGGTCTTGCTTTACCTGGCTGCTGAGCACTTGATACTGTGTATATAATTGACAGGATGAAAGGATAATGTACCAGTGCTTGCTGAGTTCAAACAAGCACTACACAAACGAGGGCGCCAGATGACAAGTGACACGTTTGTCCGTTTCTCAAAACTTAATGAGTTCGGTGTAAAAGTTAGCAATTTTGCCATAGATTTTAGGGCTTGTGAGTTTAAATCCCACCTGAGTTGCTAAGTCATTTTTTTCTGTGTTACTTCTTCAAAAGCATGGTGCGTGCGAGAGTAAAAACAATTATCAGGTTTCAAAAATCCATGCTTAGCTCTACATGCTTGAATTTGATTAGTGTTTGTGTTGCCACGCTTGTGTGCCTAATGCCTACATGACTTGAATGTCTTTGTTCTTTGTTTAAGTTGTCCTAAATATATTTTACACCTTGAATTGTCTTTGTGTTGCTGCATTTAAGCTTAAGTCAGACTTGAGGAAAATGTTGAGGGTGATTGGACAGGATTATGCAGGAAAATAAAAAGTTATAGAAAATGTGGCAATTTTTTTCTCAAAGTCCCAAATCCATTGTAAAAACCATAATGCAGAAAGTTGCAGAAGGTGTCATGACCTTGTTTTTATATTTAATGAAAAGCACCCCGAGGCGTTATTGTAAAATGTACATGTACTTTTATTTGTTTAAATATTTTTTTTAGAGAAGGGTTCAAAAGTGGATATGGACCAAGCAACAGGGTCATAAACAAAGGGAGCCAAACATTGATTTCCAGGGTGCTGAGCAATCCTTGAGTCGTCAATTCCCCCAGCTACCAAAACAAATGTATAAGATGCGAGTAACATGGAGTCTTTAACATTCTCGCTTCACTAACTGAGATAATGTTAGGGATTAATGCCATAATGGAGCAACACTTCCAGTGGCAGGTGATATTTATTGGCTTTCTCAGTATGCACAGGAACACACCTTAGTGTATGTATTTATTGCGCATCACGTGATGTTTTTCTACAACACTAAATAATGGACGCCATTCTTGCTCTGATATTTTCATCTTGTTTAGCGTGGCAGTCAAACGTGTCAGTCCCCCAAAAAGCATGAAGCGGAATCCTTCAAAGCCTTTCATCATCGTTTTGTCCCAGAATCTCCCGGGTCCCGCGAGAAATCCACGAGGTGGAGAGGTTTTTGTAAAGTCTACTGGAAGAGGGGGAAAAAAGGTAATGACCTCTTGATTGGCAAAGTCCCGGCCGTGGTGGTCCCAGCGGCGGCGGCATTGATGGTGGATAAACAACAACCTGCTCCTATCAGAGCTGACAACCCTCATCCAAACCGTCTGACAAGAACTTGATGACTTTCTTAGGCAGGGGAAGTCTCAAGGGGTTAATGGCATGGACCATCTTCAGGTGTAAAATGGTCTGTTTTCTTGCTTATAGAGTCAACCAGGGTGCGCTTCATACTTAGAAGAGCACCTAATATTTCCCCTGATTCCCCTAAAAATGCATTTTTTTTTCCTATCTTTGGCAAAGAAACACATGTAATAAGGTACTTGTGATGTAAATGGTCTGTTTCCTTACTTGCAGAATAGGGACAACTAGAAGATTAATTAAAAGACAACAATATTTCCCCTGATTCACCTAAAATTGCATCCTTTCTTTCTGTGTCATTGTGAACCTTCCCTTTAACTTTACAATGATTGGTTTCAATGAACAGCTAAATTACACTTATTTTCTTCTGTTTAACTCTTTTTGGATAAAAATTAATCTTAAAGGTAAAACATTTTTTGTTTGTTTTTATGTATTCTTTTATGTATGATAGAGTGTCGTGGCCGAGGGGATAAGAGCACCGAACACAACTGCACCGAACACAAGCTCTGGTGCTTACGTTCAGCAGTGTGTAGGTTCAAATCCCGGTCATGACACTTGTGATCCTGAGCAAGACACTTAACTATAATTGCTTCTCTCCACCGAGGGGTAAATGGGTAACCTGTGAGGGCAGAGATGGTTCTTGTGATTGGTTTAGCCGCGTAGCGCATAATAATTTTTCACAGGCTTTATACTCCCCAGGGAGCTGAGATGGTTCAAGGAATGATTTAAGGCCCAGTGACCAGGGGTAATAATGTTGGAAGCGCTTTGAGAAGCCCTTCCGGTTGTGAAAAGTGCTATATAAAAACTGGCTGTGTTACTTTGTGCACTGCACCTTTGATCAGTATAGTGCCCCTTTTTGTCTCACTGGACCAGACCTTACAAAATACAAAGTTACTTTTCACCTTAACTAATTAAAAAATAAAATTTTCCTGAACGATTTCTGAAGACCTAGTTCTCCTGATGTCAACATCACAATAACCTAAGTGCTATTTTAGGAGACACTGTGTCTCCATGTGTTGCAAAGTTAAGTAGAGTGGTTTTTAGGTGATGCTGCAATTACTTGCTTACAATTATAACTCCTAAAATGGTGAGCATGGTTGACCATGGTTGTCATTTTAGTACAAGGGGTCAAATGTTAAGTGTATTTTCAGCCACTTTTTCTTTCGCAAAGGTATTATAAGCAATAAATCTATAGTACAGGAGGTTTTATTATACATCATCCTGTATTGTAGATATACTGGTACACTTCATACACGACAACACATTAACCAATATCAAGAAAAACTGATCTGGGAGAAATGATGGTACCATTGTGTCGCAGAAAGGTTTATTGTCTAATATGTTTCAATTGTTTTAACAAATTGTGACCTATGCAGAGAGGATTTGGCAGTGAGGAAACAGAGCCACCATAAAAAGGGCAACTGGTTCTGCAGAATATTTATTCAAATTTGGGTAATGCGTACACACGAAAATAAAGAGTAAATTTTTCATTGTTTAAGATATAACATCAATTAAATATGTGCAACATATAAATCAATGTATTCACTTACATCATTTTATGGGTGATTGAAGTTTTAATGAAAACTAATTTCATGGAAATGCAGCCAAGTGTTTCCAAAATCTAATTTGAAAATGGACCCGCAAACAGGAAGAAACAAAAGCTGGCATATCACATGGGCCGTCCGGTAGGCCTAGTCCTTGGGTCCATGACCTGCCACACATGATCCACAGCGCAAGCTTTACCAGACAGCTCAAGCTTAAATTACAAGCTGCTCAGTCTAGTTATATCTTATACCCCATGTCAATACCAGTATGTTAATGTTTTATGAAGGACACATTATGTTTTATGAAGTACTCTGTTAATTGTCATGCTCCAATACCAATGCATTTCAGTAATAGGTAACCGTTGCGACCAATTGTCCTTTAAAGCCATTATACACTTTCGGTAAACAGTATTGTCCAAGTCCCACACTTCGTGTATCACAACTTGTATATAAAATAACAATCCTGTGGAAATTTAGGCTCAATCGGTCATCGGAGTCGGGAGAAAATAACGGGAAAACCCACTCCTGTTTTCGCGCGTTTCGCCGTGTCATGACATGTGTTTATAACAAATCCGTAATTCTCGCTAACGAGAATTGATATTGTTTTACCGTTTTCTCAAAAAGTACAGCATTTTATGGACTAATATTTCAAGAGAAGTCTTTCACCATTACCTTCTGTAAACCCTGTAAATTATTTGTAAATCTGTGAACTTTTTTTTTTTCTGTACCGAAAGGGTCCAATGGCTTTAATCTTCTTATTGATGATAAGATAGTAAATGTAATTTCCACAAGGACCACTTTCAGAGATTAGTACATGTGAACTCAAGTTGGCTAATAGAGACAAGTCTGCAGAATTGAAGCCGTGAAACAAATTCTAAATAATTTTGGGGTTGAACCAAGAAAAATTTAGTAGAGTGGGATTTGAACCCCCAACCTTCGGATTAATGTGCCGGTGCTCTACATTGTATCAACTGAGCTATTGAGTCCTAAGATATCAGTCTCCCTATATTGTCAATATTATCTTTCAACCTTTTGAATTTTTTAATTGAATGTACAAACAGCTAAAATCTTTATCTGCATTACCTTTTGGACAACAACAAAATTGACATAGAAAAAGGGAAATAAAAAACTGACTGAGGACCAGGGTACACTTTTGTTGAGCTGTATGCAAACAAATATTGATTGCCATTTTTTGCTTAGCAGAAATGATCTTGGATATAAGCCACAAATTGTACTTGTGGCATGATATTTCAGATGGTAACCTTATTCTGGCAAGCATAATTTTGTTACGCTGAGCTACTTTTTGTGCTTTAAGCAGCTCTATGAAATTGGGTCAAACTGGTGTGAGGTTGCTTGAGGGCCGGCTCACAACTTCTCAATGAACTGACAAATCTGTTCGAAGATATTAATTGACTGTATTATTCAGGTGACATTCCAGCCATATGTTCAGACTTCCGAAATCTCTACATGTCTGTTCCCAAAACTAACCTGATGATTTATAATCTAAGGTTAATATTAAGGTTTTGTTAGGCTTATAAATTAAGAAAATAATCTAGGGGTGTTGGAAACATAGGGGTGTAACTAATATTAAGGGAATCAATGTGTGGTGAAGAGGGTTTCAACTAGTGGTTTAATCCCAACGAGGCCTGGTTCTTGATAATTTTACCGAGACGAAGTCGAGGTAAATTATAAAGAACCAGGCCTCGGCGGGTTTAAACCACTAGTTGAAAACTGATTCAACACACTTTGATTCCCTTTCATAAATACTTTTTCGGTCAAAACATCATCATCTTTTGGTCAAAAAGTAAAACAAATAAAAAAATTATAATTGTTAAATGATTTCTTTCAACACAACACCCCTCCAGCTATGAATTGGTAAAGCCCTCCGCCACCCTCTGGTAAACAACTCCTTATAAGGGAATGCTGTGCGTGTCGCGCGTATCGCGTGATGTGGCACAACTGTTTCAGCCGTTGCTCTCGACCAACAGGAATGAAGAAACTGTCTTAAAAGAACAGGTGCAAGGTTGCGTGTCACGCCCATGAATTAACACTTTTTGCCGGTCATAAACAAAGGTTTATACACACCCACGTGACGCGCTCTCCACCAAGAGGAATAGCGAAACTGTCTGAGGTATTTATGAATACTTGTTTACACACAGTAATATAATTTCTTCAGTTCTGTATACAAAGTTTTCAAATGGCACAAAGTAAACCCTAACTATCTGACACTTTCTTCTTTTGTTTTCTCTCTTTCTGATTTCCTCATTCAGATGTTCAGTCTATACATTATGGCGCCTTAGACACTATCACTTCTCCTCGTGTCACTTTCCAGGATTTAAGTAGTTAAAAGGTTTATAATAAACATGGCCTCTGGAATTTAAATCTCAAGATAAATTTATTCCAGACATTGGATATGTGTCAAGCACGTGAAGCGTATTGCACCTTTAAAGGGGTACTACAGCATGAGTTTAGTAGAGAAAAAAATATATATATGTATATTATAAAGAACCCCTTAAAAAAACAGATTTTGACATGTAGGAAGACCGCCAACATAGCTCAGTTGGTAGAGCACCGACACGTTAATCAGGAGGTCGAAGGTTCGAGTCCCACTCTAGTCAATTTTCTTTGTTCAACCCCAAATCATAATAAAGTCTAGTTAAAAAAAAAACCAAGGGAAACTGACTGAACAAAGATATTGACAAAATAGGGAGACTGCAAACAAATATATTATATGCATTAATTGCTCAGTTGGTGTGCCGGAAATTGTTGGTTCAAATCCCACTCTAGTCAATGTTTCTTTGATCAACCCGAATATACTACAATCATGAAACTTTCTAGAAAATATTCTTGAAGTTATGAGGTAATTATTTATATGGGATTTTGCTCTTTTGGAGCCAACAGGAAAGGACATGTTGCATATTTTGCTTATTGTACTTATCTTCTTATGAGATTTTTGAGAATCAACATGGAGTAAGAAAATCGAATACTTTTTTTCTAGTATCAAGAAAGCTAGTCTTTTTGCTGTGCAGCTTTAAAAGCACCTGAGGTCAGTTTTCTGTAACTGACGACTTTTAAGTGGTGTGATTTTTGGTCTATTTTAAAACCACTTTATATTAAAATTTGAGCTGCCAATTTACAAGATAGTGTCTAGAGACACGCTACTGGTTTCAATTTCAGAAGGGGAACAATCTAGATAATTTTAAAATGATAGTCATACTTAAAACACCAACAGCATGTCACAGAATACAAAGGTTGTGTCTGAGTGAGCCTCTTTGCTAATGGGCAGAGATTAACTTATTATTGGCATGATACGTTTCGAACAATTGTGGGGTCAATAAGCATTTTGGAGGTATGGCGGACGTGATAGGAGTGTACTGTTTGGTTCGGGTGTATACACACAAATTCATCAAACCATACTTCATAGTGTATATATCTCAAAAATGCTTATTCCGTTGAGTACATTTTAAGTCCTAATATGAAAGACAGGATGAGTGCAGGTAAAGTAGACTGCTTGTCATGTGGCGCGCTTTGGCAGTCGTAACCAATAACTGCTTCGCTTAACTTGGCTATTGGTTATAATCACTGGCCAATGAGCGAAACAGTAATTAGTTACAACAGCCAAAATTCACCCACGAAAGGGGTCAACTTGCAAACACACACACAAAATGTTTCCAATAATAACTGATACTAATGGAGTCTTGTAAAGTCCTGGTGTTCGCCTAAAATGCACTCATGACGCTCCCTTATGATTAATAAACAGTTCAAACGAAATCGCGTGTCAACATATACTTTAAAATCAGATGAGCTTACAAAGAGAGCAGCTCCAACTGATGATGTTACTGGATGTTGCATCAGCGTTCCTGATGTGGTACAGAAAACTATTCCACACTTTATCTCTCATATCGCTTTGAAAAACCCCACAAAATAAGCACTATCAAAATCCTGCTATAAAACATAAACATTGCTGCTTTGTGTGTTTATTGATACCCTGAGATTAGAATGAATCTAAAAAGACCATTGAAAGACCCAATTCCAAGGGTCAAGGCTGAGGTTCCATCATGCTTGGATATTGACACTACAAACGTGAGTGTTAGAGTCAAAGTACATGTTTTTAAAGTTTCACCTGAAAAGAGTCAAAGTAACATGATGTTAATGTTTTACCCAGAAAAGTTGTACTGCGCCTGGACTTCCTGCAAGCTTGATTTGTACACAGTTCATTGGAGGCAAAACAGAAAATCTTCGCTTATCGAAGGATTGTATCGCCTTATTTTTATTAACTTCCGATGAAATTAAGCTAAGCGATAATATTTCAAAGGAAACACGTCTGGTTACTGGTGTTAACTGGTATTACGTTAAACTTTCAAGCCTCCATATCCGTAGACTGTGATCCAATTATTAGTTTGTTAAAATTAAAGGTGTCAAACACAGGGTGGGTAATGGTGGACAAAAACAACTCCTAAACAAAATGTTTAAACTGGACACTTTATTTTGTTTAACTTGATGTACTATTGGACCGAGAACTATTTTCATCTGCAATTGTGAAAAATGTGCTAAGACCCCAACCACCCATCCCAACCATTCATTAGTTTGTCATGACAGTCTAACAAATCAAAATGAATACATCACAACCGTGCATGAAATCTCTGACAAAGCATATGATTTTCGAATTTTGTTCTGTATTGAGAACTTTATCACCCAACTCAATGAAATTTATTCAAGTTTGCTAAATCCATAGAAAATAAATGCTATAGCTATAGCTTAAGTACTATATAGCTTTAAATTCTCAATAAAAAGATTTGCTTCACTCTAACAGAACAGCTGACATATAAATCACTTATCTTGCGTGCAAGATGATTTGTAAGATGGCATGATACGCAACACTTACATTGTCATGGCCGAGTGGTTTAGAGCATCAAACTTAAGTTCTGATGGTTAAGTCATCAGAGTGCGGGTTCGAATCCCGGTCATGACACTTGTGTCCTTGAGCAAGATGCTTTACTGAATTTGCTTCTATTCCCTCAGGAGTATAAATTGGTACCAGAGAGGGAAGAGAGGTTGATATTGTGTATGAAAAAGCCTTCAGAGTGTTGGTACTATTGTACAGCGTATTTATACGGTTTGTGTAAAATGCGCTATACAAGAACAAGTTGTTATTAGATCTATAAGCAAATATGCCATGCGTTGCTTCTCTACCAACAGGGGGTCACTCCTTCAAATTCAACGTCCAAAAATATGACTTTATAAAATCTCTAGTATTGCTGTGTTACATTGCAATATAGCTTGCTCGGTCAGTCTAGACGGAGTTTGTTAGTAGAAGGAAGAAATAGTATGAACAAAATATAATTCAAACCATGTATTTGGTATTTAAGTAAAGATACAGCCTGATCTTTAGTCATAAAAAAACACAATTGTGAACTTTTTCATCCCGGTGTACTATCCAACTATAGCAAACATTTGGGGAAGCTTTTTAGTGAAATACATGAATTATACATTAAAACCCGATACATGGAGGAGTGCAACGATCATGCCAGCTCCATTCCCTTTGAACTTTACACAGAGAGCGTAGACATACTGTTTCTGAATGTCTGGGTCTGACCATGGTCTGAGCATCATGGAGTTGGCACTTTACCAAGAACAGCTCCCCAAGTCTGCTAGAACCTTTACAGTAAAGGCCATTGATTGTGGGATGGACGAAAGGGGGAGGCTTAAAAATACTGCCCATTTGGACCATTTGTTAAAAGTTATGGATCCTTAGTTAAATATTGAATTAGATCTTGGTCATTTGGATTTTAGTTTTGTAGGCCATCTGAAGAAGGGAAAAATCAGATTGCATATTGAGAAAGATCAGTCATGCAAGTTGTCCTTTTCACATCTTGAGTTTTCTCAGTCATGGCAGCCTTGATCTTGCAAATACAATGGTGTGTGTGTTGGGGGGGGGGGTAGCGGGTTGGGCACAAGCTCAAGAAATTCATCCAGGCTTGTTGAATGTTTCTTTTTTTCTTGCCGTGAGTGTCAAAATTATGCAAAGTTTTTCAGGACAAAGTAACAAACCCTTTTACTTCTACATCATTACAAACAAAATTTCTCAACCTCAACAAAACAGGAACAAACATCGGATAAGAACACCAAACACAAGCTCTGGTGTTTCTGATCCGCAGTGTGGGTTTGAATCCCAATCGTGACACCTGTGTCCCTGAGCAAGACACTTTACTATAATTGCTTCTCTTCACCCAGGGTTTGGTGAAACCGACGGCTGAACTGTGGACACAAAGCGTAAAAAGTCACGAGCGCAAAGCCTCCTTACTTACATTTAAATTTGGTTTTTAAAGCTCACTGTGGCGTTCTATATGGTTTTATCTTCATGTTTTAATTAATTTAATTTCAACTAAAAAAATAAATGGATTTCTGGTTAAAAACACATACATGAAAAAATGGAGGGAGAGGATTAGAAAGATCAAGTTCCCACACATATTACTACCCCAGGCTGTTTTGTAGGGACTCTCACTACCTTCTGTTCAAGTACAAAGGACGGACCACCAGGAAGTAGAGCATATTACACATACATGTAGGAGCTGCTGATCAGGTTACCTGAGGGCATCAGTTAAAAGAGGTGAAGGACGTTCTAAGGTGGTGTAAGGACACACACACAATTAGTAATTAAAGCTTGATAGTTAAAGTGGCAAGGACTTGTGAACTTATGTTTATAGATGAAGACTAATTAGGGTGTCATGGCCGAGTGGTTTAGAGCATCAAATTGAAGTTGTGTTGGTTTCAGGTTAAGTCATAGAGAAGAGACAATGTCCTTTCTCTGCGGTTAAAGGGTGGCTGCAGTGTTTTTTTTATTCATTTAAACGATTAAACATGACTTTTTAAACCTGAAATATTTTTTTATATTTTTTATTAAATGCGCAAGTATTTTAAAAATGGTTTTCAAGAGATTAGGGGAACCCATCCCGCCCCTAAAAGGGCGGCCTTCATTTGCATAAACGTGACATCATGTCGGTAACCCGAGCTGTCGGGCCCCCTGGCTGTGTGCATATAGAGACGTGTGCACTGTGTGGCCTGATACCTAGGCGCGTGTAGTTAGGGACCAGACTCTATTTGTTGACGATATGTTTGAATTCCCGACGTGACGTCAATGGTAGGGGGGCGGTAACAATCCACAAAAGGGGGGGGGCATGACTTATTCGCTAATATGTCGGGAATAAACAAAACACATTTTATTGATGTTCAATACATATATATCAGAAATAAATGACAGCAAAATTAACTGTTTTATTTGAATTCACTGCAGCATTCCTTTAAGTCAACTGAGTGTGGGTACGAATCACGATCAAACGTATGTTCATAATTATGTGAACCCTATTAGGGTGTCATGGTCGAGTGGTTTAGAGCATTAAAATTCAAGTTGTGATGGTTAAGTCAACAGAGTGTGGGTTTGAATCCCGGGAATGACACTATTGTCCTTGAGCCAGATACTTACGAACAAATGGCTCAGAAGATTTGGAGGACTTTGTTTTGAAAAAGGAGAAACTGCTAAAATGTTATGAAAATAGGGAACCAACGACCTCCGGATTAAAGTGCCGGGGGCCCTCCCACATGAGCTATCTAGCCCTATTAGAAAGCACTCTGAAAAAAGAACGTCTCTCACTATTTGAAAGTTGATTTACATTTATTTGTTGGATTATAAAATTGATTAACAAGAAAGAGAAAGAGTTGAATTGATTGAAATTTGCACCAGGGGATAAAGAATATTAATTTTGTTGCTTTATGTTTACCGATGTGTGTTAGCCCTGTATACTCAGTACTTTCAGGAAGAGTTTATTAGTGCCTTTAAAAATTTGCATTGATTGCTTTTTTCAAGATATCCTGCCCATAACGTTTTTCTTTTCATGAAAGATAATTATAAGCCGCAGTTCCATATTTCTGTGGCATGCACTCCGTAAAGCGAGTTTTGTGGTGGGTGGGTGTCAGTGTCTGTTTATACAAGCAAAGAAAACAATATCTTGTAACTTAAACTTGGGCCTACGTGACTCAAATGAAAAGGTACCCTGCGCTTAGCAACAGTGAAAAGCACAGCATTCAATTAACCATAGTAAATTCCATTGTGTCTATGGGGGAGTATTGTTCGCCATGGCAACCAGGAAATAGCATACATGACATAGCTTGTCGATGATCCGTTGTTTAATATATAAAACATGATTTCTAAAATGATAAAAAAACAAACTTTGAGAACAGATTAAAGGGAAGGTATTGTTGGATAATCATTCTTAAAATTAATTGGCAATAGAAGCCTTTGGTGATAAGCCATTTATACTTGAACATGTCAAGGGCACGAAGGCAATGACCAGGGAGCATGGAAGCAATTGCCTTTGTTGCCACCATGAAGTATCAGGCCCTGCCTTCAATTCCACTTGCAACGACTGGATGGTGGATGGTCATGTCCAGTAAGAGCCAACAATGCTTAATTCATTCTTCCCAACCCTGGGGAATGTTGCCCATGACTGTACCATCTTGACCTTTCTCCCAATTATGTGAAACAAAATTATCATGAATCATGTTCTCAAGACAGATGGGGTGAACAGAGTTGGCACCCCACGTTCTCTGAAAAATTGTGAGGAATTCTGCAAATGTATGTGTTTGTTTTATAACAATGTTCTGCCTAATAGTATACAAACATTGCTTAAAGAACCGCTGTCTCACACTGAAAACAACCCGTGGTAGATAAATAATATGTAGCAGTGAATCTCATGCCTTGTTCTTGGTGGCTACAGATACGACTGACAGCCACATCTCTGTGCCATCATGTGTTGCAGTACACCAATAACATGATACATGTACCTTAGAAAGTACTGTAGTAGCTGAAGCCGTAGAGGCCATTTTGGATAATGCTTAAGCCCCGACTGTACAACTGCTGAAGTTTTTAATGAAACAGCCATCTTTGTTTAAAATCTTGCATATTATAAAAGCATCTAATAATGACAGTTCAAATTTTCAAGACGAGGTTGGACGAGTAACTAGTCCTAACTTGAGACACGTCCTGGGAACGATTTCACAAAATATCAGAAGGGCTTAATGTGTCCTAATTACCCCAGGCAACGACCTGGAACCCTTCCTTACTTAAAATCGCTAAGAGGGTCGTCTTAAAATCGCTAAGAGGGTTGTCTTAAAATCGCTAAGAGGGTCGTCTTAGCGAATGATTTTGTGTTACAGAAACATCTCACTTGATATTAATGGCGCTGCTACTGTTGACTGATCGCGAAGAGGGCGCTACGAAAAGAAGAAAAAATACTCTCCCACGACAGACGGAGTTTTAATGACGAGCAAATTTTCCATACATAGATCGGATACACTCTCAATCTGAATTTTATTATTTTTATTATAAAAACAAAAGTTTACAGTTCTAAACAAGTCTCTCATACAAGTACATCTTATTCACAATCAAGATTCTGAAGGCCTGGAAATAACCCACAGCAATTGTCGTTGTGCCCTGTGCTTTTGCTGTGGTAAATATGTAATGGCAGGAGTGAGGTTTATCAGGAATGTGTATCAACTTATAGTAGTAACATTCACTTTTAACTGTCTAGGTACTCTTGATTGAAATTGTTCGTCCAACAAACAGCTCAACTATTTTTTTTACAAGCCCCGCTTTAGTTATAGAATGTCAAACAAACAAGATGGTTGACTAGCTTATAACAACATTATTGCCTTGAATAATTCCCATTTTTCAAGCAGCACACCAACAGGAAACATGTATGCACTATGGTTTAAAAAACAGTTGAAGCATTTGTCGACTTAATATTGGCAGACTCGCATCAAGAGAGGGCAGTATTCATACTAATAGGGGTAGAGCAGTTGATAGCAAGTTTCAAAATTTCACCCCTTTGTAACATACATTGAGCAGTACAAAAAAATCCATGATTCTTTTGAAAGAAAATAATATAAAATATTTAGATGCTATTCTGGCTAAACACCTGTTCAAATTTATATTAAAAAAGCAATAACTAAATACAAAAATAATTCCAAGAAAACTTATCAAGTAATAAGCCACAAGAGTAACCGACTTGAGTAAAATTAAATTCAAGTTTGGGTAAACAAGAAGACTTGTAGTATGACTGATCTCAAGACAGCACTAAGTACTTTGTAGAACCTGGGGCCAATTTCATACTTAAAGCTGCTTAAAGCAGACAATATTGCTTAACAGTTGTCTGCTAAGCCGACTTAAGCAGACCTACCAGTAACAAATTGTACATTCATGACATGGTAGTTTAGCTGGTAACTTTATTCCGGTAAGCTTGACAAAACTATGTTTACCAGTGGTAAGCATAGTTTTGCCAAGCTTAGCTACTTTTTGTGCTTAATGCGGCTCTATGAAATTGGGCCCGGGGCTTGAGTACTCAATTCACCGATCTTTGGAGAACTGGGTAGGCATGACCTTGAGGACGTGTGAGTTGGTATACAATATACCTTTATCACGCTATCACCATCTTGGTCATGTTCCCTGTTTCCAAAACAGTATTGAATGCTAACATTCCTTGCGCAAATTTGGCACCAGACTATTAACTAGAGGGCACACGGGTGATGCTTCGTGCACAAACACGACGGGACCGCAAGGAGACACGCGCGCGCCATTCTGTACGCCCTTGAATAAGAAACACACGTTTATTAAACGCTACGCGATGCTGTTTTGTTCAACTTACAAAATGGCCGCACAAACATATGCTGTGGGATGCCAGTTTTGTCAACTTAGAAAATGGCCGCCTGCGTGCATGTATATAGGCCAGTGCGCCCTCTAGTTCTTATATATTACTCTATGGTCCAGCCTCAGTTTGGTTACAATGAGTTGGAATGAAGTAAAATCAAGATGGCCACACCGTGATGAAGGTCTATAGGGTCCACAGTTCGGGAAAGGTCCACAGTTGGAAAACAGATCAATGGGAGCTAATGCAAAACAGCTCTTTAAAAACAAGAGGGACAATAGGAGGTCCATGGTTGCAGGCGTAAACAAGCCTGGGTGTGTGGGGGGGGGGGGGAAGGGGGAGGGGTAACAGATCATAACAAATCGTCTAACCTTAGTACAAGACAGTCATCGAATACCTCCCCTTGCGTATCCATGCCTCCATGTACAACCAGGACTAAACAGTTTCCTTGGTCACCAGCTATTGACCCCTGGGTACCAGCTGATGACCCCTCGGTAGTCGACGCAACAGCGCCCTCCTCTGGCGGGAAAACATCAACTGTGGTGCCAGAGGTTGAAGCACAAGCATTCTCTGATGGTAATGTTTCGTTTTCGCCGACATTGTCCCCTCTTGAGTCTCCTCTAGAGTCTGTTGGGGCTGGTTCAGATCCAACAATTGCTGTTCCTTGCTCTATGGTTGATTTCACATCAACATTGCTTGGTGACTCTGTTCCAGCTGTGCCTGAGGTGGCTGCATTAACGATAGCAGATAGAGTTTCTGAATCGGGAGCCTGGGTGTCATCTGTTGTTGGTTGGTCGTAGTACAGCCGCGCGGTGCACACTGCAAAGTCCAGGCGACTTGCAGGAGGTGCGCCTTCTATTTTTACTTGTCGCCATCGGGAATTTGCTGTAGTGCGAGAGAAACACACAATGAAAAAAACTCTCAGGTTATACATCCCACAACACTTAATCTTCCAGGGGTGCGTTTTCGCAGCTTTTACCAATAACTGTTCGGTCATTGGCCAGTGATTAACCAATGACCGACTCAAATGAAACAGTTATTGGTTAAAAAACGAGAAAACAGACCCCTGAGACACAGGGAATTCTTTGACAAAACATTACAGGTTTATCACAATCGTGACAAATATTTTTTTAAGAATTTGACTCTTGAGATACAAAAAATTTTAAAAATTCCTTCAAAATTTTAACCCTAACTCTAACCCTTCAAAATTTTAAAAACGTCTCTTCTTCATCATCATTCGGCATAGACTTGCGTCCGTGGTCCTCAGATTGTAATGGGGGCGCACTCCTGGAGTCGCCCATCACCTGGTGTCTTTCAATCACTGCTCTTCTCAGTTCTTCGAGGCTTCTTCCACTCCACTTTGTGGCGTTGTCTATCCAGCACAGCTTAGGGCGGCCTCTGCCCTAAATTATACCTGTAGGCAGACCATCTATAGCTGCGCTTCTTCAACACGATAACTGATTGTAAAAGTGTCTTTTTAAGGGGGCGGGGGTCACAACCTGAGAGGACATTTGATATTGGTACTTACAAGTATCAAACATGTAGGCAGTATCCAATGCTCCATTAGGTGACATCCCACCAAACATAAAGATCTTGTTGCCCACGGCAACAGCCCCATGAGCAGTGCATCCCAACGGTATGTCTCCTTTACATCGTACTTGTTTCCACGTTAATGTTCCTTTAAAGAAAGAAAAGGGGGAGGGTATCTGATTAAAAAACCTAATCACAAAACAAGCAAAGAAAAGAACAAAGGTTCTTCCTTGTAGCCCTTAACCTAGAGTGGCTTTTAGGCGACTTGCATAAAAAAAAATTAATTTAAAAAAATAAAGACTTTTACACTCATTCACCCTTGCATTGTTCGGCACTGACAAACTAACTTGTTTTCTCACTTAAAGCCATTGGACACTTTCTGAACAGAACAAAAATGAAAAGTTCACAGATTTACAAAAAACTTACAGGGTTTACAGAAGGTAATGGTGAAAGACTTCCCTTAAAATATTATTCAATGAAATACTTTACTTTTTGAGAAAACATTAAAACAATTATAAATTCTTGATATCGAGAATAACAGATTTATTTTAAACACATGTCATGACACGGCGAAACATGCGGAAACAAGGGTGGGTTTTCCCGTTATTTTCTCCTGACTCCGACGACCGATTGAGCCTAAATTTTCACAGGTTTGTTATCTTGTATATAAGTTGTGATACACGAAGTGTGGGCCTTTGGACAATACTATTTACTAATGTTGTGCGATTGCTTTAACTTGCCCATTTTAAAACGTGTTTGTACAACACAACAAGTAGCCCTACCATTCATTTCTCTATAATCATCACACAATGCCCAGACATTGCTAATGTTGTTAATTTTCTTTAATCCAATTTTTTTCAATGTAAATATCATGAAACAGAAAAGTTAGTTTTGTGATAAGAAATGGAGATACTAACACACTACTTTTGAAAATTTCATGTCTGGACATGCGCAAGTAAACCTGGAGGTCACAGTTTCAAGCCCTGCTTAAGTCAATGTTTATTTTTCAACCTCAAAAGTTGTTCAATTTTTTATACTAAATATAAAGACTACAACTGAACAAACTTACTTGTGTCAAATTCATGCATGTCATTGAAAAATGTCTCTCGTGCCATTCCACCATGCAGGTATATTTTGTTTCCCACGGCAACCATCACGTGACCATGACGACAGGTTGGTTTCTTTCCCTTGACATCTGGATTTGTCCACGCCATGCTCGCTAAAAGTTTGGTGAAAAACAAAGATATAACTTTTCTCGATGGTGTAAAGAACCTACAAAATATTTGGTGGTTCAAAATCCAATTAACCTATCAATTAAGCCTGGGGTACCTTATCAGCTAGCAATTAATGCCCATAATAATAACTGATTTGGTTTCATGTTTTATTCTGAAAAGGAACATAGCCTACCCAATAACCCTGGGGAAGGGTTACACCTAGGCCTAGTTAGAACGATACTTAAAATATGTATATAAATTGCAGTTTACACCATGCAGTGGAGTTAGCAAAGCCTCAATTAAATCCTAAACAAATATTTTGAACATTGAATATATGTTTAACATAGCAGACATACAAATATCCTTGTCTAAGTAATGTACAATACCCTTTTTGCTGAGAGTTCATCAACAAATAAATTTGTCTGCATCGATAACATACTAAAATCTGCACGACTTGTACAAACAGCATCATACATAGTTTTTATCAACACATTATACATTGGACAAGCACACACAAAATGCATTCAATAATAACATTAAGGCGTTTGTTGTGCCAAATCAATCTATCCCCAGAGAGATTCTCTCTGCCTCGAACATCTGGGGATAGATTGATGTGTGCTTCTCTGAGAAGCAGAGACAATGTAATCAAAACAATACAACATAATAAATCCTGTGAAAAGAAAGCAAAATTTAAATTGGGGAAAACAAACAATATTTAACAATAGAAAGCAACATTTTGTATAAAAAAAACACATCTTAAAAAAGCTTAGTTGTAAAGTTGGTAAAGCACAGGCTATACATTTAGTCAATGCAATTCAATGAAACAATTATTTCCGTACTCACAATAATAAAAGACAGAATCATTAGGGAAAATTAATAGTAGTACAATACAAGTAGGGACAATCAATGACAATGATACTGAAACAAAATTGTAACAATATAAAAAGTGACGAAAGAGGCTGTTCAAATTTGCCGAGGCTTGGAGGGATCAGCCCTATACATAATACAAAAACAAAAAGCAAAGACAACGTATCAAAACACAAACAATAACAGTCAGAAGACAATGCAAAATGTACAGTTATATGAGTACTTGAAACTAATAGGCCCAAGGAATAATATGACCAGCTAAATGCAAAAAGAAAAGAAGAGCTGAAGACAAGCAGATTGATCCAGAGGTCGGAGGTTCAAATCCGGCTCCAGTCAATTTCTCCACATTAACTTGTTTGCAAGCAGTTCCTGCAATATGTTCGAAAGCTACACAACGACAGTCAACATTATTTTGGTAAACATTATAGATGTCAAATTTGCATCAGGGATAAAAAATATTATGTTGCTTTCACTCTTACACTGATGATATGAGCACTGTAAACTCAGTTACCTTCCTGCTGTGAAAAAACCGACAGGCACACATACACACATAAATGCATTTTGATAGCACCCAACAAAAATCGATGTGCTTCACAAAAGCTGACAATTTCTGATACAAAAAATGCAATGAAACAGTTTTTCTCAAGTTGGGATTCAAACCACTCAACTTTGCAAATTTCTGTAGAAATCACAAACTCATAAATATTCATGAATGCCTACCTGCATCGAAGATATACAGCTGTCTATCACTGACAGGCTCCGCCCCCTGATGACCACCGCAGAACACGTAGAGCTTATCACCACTAGAAGCGCAATTACGACACGTCCGTGGAGAGGGTGGGGTACCAGTGACGTCTGCAGTGGTCCACTTTCCTTCATCTATAAAAACAAAAAACGTAAATCTATTTAAAAATCGGCAGGGAACAGACCACTTCAAATGTCTGTTCAACACTACTACCACCTTATTCAAGCTTCTGGTATGTTACAGAAAACATGAATAATTATTCATTATTATTATTAATTATCTCGAGCAAAAATAATAAACAATCAAACATGCAAACATCATGAGAGCGAACTAAAAATTATTTATAGAAGGATAGGTAACAATGAATAAAAAAGATTCAAAGTAAAAAAAAAATGATATTAGAAATGTAAATTTAAAAGCAGGAGAAAGGGGCCGGGGATGGGAGAGAAGTAAAGAAGTGTAGAGAGCAAACAATGAAGTAAAATAGTCCACTTAATAACTCAGTTCATACATTAAACAGACAAATTAAAGGCAGTGGACACTATTGGTAATTACTCAAAATAATTATTAGCATAAAACCTTTCTTGGTTACTAGTAATGGGGAGAGGTTGAGAGTATAAAACATTGTAAGAAACGGCTCCCTCTGAAGTAATGTAGTTTTCGAGAAAGACGTAACTTTCCACGAATTTGATTTCAAGACCTCAGATTTAGAATTTGAGGTCTCGAAATCAAGCATCTGAAAACAAACAACTTCGTGTGACAAGAGTGTTTTTTCTTTTATTATTATCTCGCCACTTCGACAACCGATTGAGCTCAAATTTGCACAGGTTTGTTATTTTATGCATATGTTGATAAACACCAACTGTAAAGACTAGTCTTTGACAATTACCAATAGTGTCCAGTGTCTTTAAGTAGGGGTATGAGAGAGATTGGCTGTTACCAGCTCCACAAAAAAACAAACAAACAAACAAACAAACAAGTGGAGCAAACTACTGGTCTTACCAAGGTCTAGCACCTGGATGTCATTCATGTTTCTCCCTTGGTCCGCACCGCAAAAAACAAAGATCTTGCTCGGTTGACTGACTGGTTGAAAGACTGCATGCTCATATCTTGGCCTAAGGCCACTGTAGTCTGGTGTGGACCACTGGTAAGCATCTGTAAACAAAAATGTTAATATATTATTTTTGATAACATAATTATGAGTTTTTGCATCGATTAAAATGTGTAATCGGTTTTTCAATATTTTCTCGTGACCCAGAAGGCCTATCAATCTCAAACTTCTAGAGGTTTGTCAGTTAATGTATATGGTGGATAACATAATGTGCTGCTCACACTGCCAGCAACTGATTTGTTAGCAAAAACCAATTCTGTTATGTTCCTTTAAAGGCAGTGGATTGGTAATTACTCAAAATAGTTGTAAGCATAAAACTTACTTGTTAACGATCAATGGAGAGCTGTTGATATAATATAAAACATTGTGAGAAACGGCTCCCTCTGAAGTAGCGTAGTTTTCGAGAAAGAAGTAGTTTTCCACTAAAATCTTTGAATTTGATTTCGGAACCTCAAACCAAGCATCGGAAAGCACACAACTTCGAGTGACAAGCATTTTTTTTCTTTCATTATTATCTCGCAACTTCAATGACCAATTGAGTTCAAATTCTCACAGGTTTGTTATTTTGTGCATATGTTGCGAGATAATAATCAAAGATAAAACACCCTTGTCACAAGAATTTGTTTCTCGAAAACTATGTTACTTCAGGAGGCAGTTTCTCACAGATCAACACCTCCATATTGCTCGTTACAATTAAGTTTTTAATCTAACAATTATTTTGAGTATTACCAATAGTGTCCGGTGCCTAATGCAATATATTGTCTGTGCGAAGCAAGTTCTTGTGCTTTACATACAGGCTTTATGAAATTGGTCCAGATCAGACAACTTCATGAAAAAAAAGATTTTGCTAGATTTTGGTGCATACCGAGATCCAGAAGATACGAGTCTCCGTAAGCTCCGCTTGGATCAGCGCCCCCTATCACCAGAAGCCTTCCCTTGTCATCGGTAGTCTTCCCGGGGATGTGAGAACAGGTATGACCGACCCTCATGCTAGGGTGTTGGCCCATCGAGGATATTACATACCACATGCCTGGCTGGGGGCAATCCCCTGGTCCAAGAACGGGGTTCAACTCCATTGCGTTGGCAAACCTGCAATGTACAAAGAAAATTTAAATGATGAGGTGGCTTTTTTTTTCAGGCCTGAAATTAGATTATGGTTTCCGTTGCCCCCTACTTCTTGGCCTTGGTCAGTTGGTGCCCTTCAATTTTTCAAGTTTCCCATTGACTTTCTTTAAGATCAAGTGCCCTTTGCAAAATGAAAATGACATTGCCCTCTCATACATGCTCAAAAATTAATTCCAGGTTGTTATTTGGTCTGTTGAAAATTACAGTGTTACACGTGTTACACGTTTGAGCCTACTTGTACAAATAGAGATGAACTTGTGGGCATCAAACAAATAAACATGCCAAGACAACTTGAACAAGCGAATTCAAGTTATTTCTACAGTTGGGACAGGGTTCCCAACTAGAGTAATGACTGTCCTAACTGTACCAATGACTGTCCCATCTATAGTCGAGACCATCTCTACCAAATAAAATATTATAAAATAAATTTGGTCAATCCCCACTACAGTTGGGACAGTCATTACCACAGTTGGGACTGGGGGTCCCAACTAGAGTAACGACTGTCCCATCTTCTACGAGGAGACCATCCCTACCAGTACCACTCAGCTATAAAATATTATCAACCCGGGTCTATCCCACTACACTGAGTTGGGACAGTCAATACACTGGTACAGTTTGGGACAGCAGTCAATTCTGTGTGGCTGATGCAGAGAAGTAACCGCAGTCTCAGGCTTGAAATCAAGTCTACACAGTCTGGTCCCGACAGTACAGTATTAATCCACGCACGGTACTGTTGAGCTCTATGTGAAATCCCAACTACAGTTGAGACGCCCCAACTTTAACACTCAAGTTGGGACGGAACAACAACGCAGGTGTGCTACATAGTTACAGTACAAAAAATCACACTTTTTGTTAATGAAAACAATGACAAAATTTTTGAACTTGACCTGGCCTAACTTGAGTTTGCATGACCCGACCCCAACAAATGAAGTGTCAAACTGAATGTCTCAAAAAAAAAAGTCCAAGAGACCTATCCAGCTATGTCAAAATTAATCTTATCAGATGTTGTTTAAAATTTAGTGAATCTACCTACTCTAATCAGGAACAGCACAGCCTACAGCAGCACAGGAACTAGCCCCACTTGTGTGGCCAAGGATAGCAGGATTCAGCTAGCCTTTGCCACACAAGTGAAGTGGGGCTACACACTACACAGGCACATATTTATATTTATAATTAAAAATAAAAGTTACACTGACTAGTCACTACACAGACAGGTTAATTTAAACCGTTATTTCATATATATTTACGTCATAATTTTGTGGAAAATGAAGTAAAAGATTTCCTTCCTTCATGAGTTAAGTAATGAGCAAACAAAGTAATGTGATGCATCAAAGACGTACCTTGTTGGTGAAATAGGTTAGGTCATCAATGAAGGTAGGATCGAGATGTTGATGAAGTTATCAACCATGCATGATGGGGATGGTGGAGAGCGCCGCCACGGCGGCGCCTTTTGCCAGGCAACAGAAGTTAAAGCGCGCCCTCTAGAGGGCGCGCTTAAAGTTTAACTGGATGGAGAGTTTGACCAGCTCGCGCGCTCGCGACGACACGACTAAACAATGCCAGGACAAGTCCACAGGTAGGTGAATGACTTTAAGTTTTATTACATGTATTATTAAAACAAATAAAAGGCCCTCATCCTCCTCTTTTTGATTTTGGGAAAAACCTGGACGCACATGGTTGTTCAACAACTACAAGTTGTTGGGATAACGTAACCCTCCCGCTACGCCGTCCCGTCCGGTAGGAGGTTTACGATCGCAACTCATGCAAACTCGGACGTTAAATCCAAATCGATCCGATATCGAAATCGTTTCCAAATTAGTATCACGATATTCGATAATGTCGTGGTATCGCCCAAGCTTAATGGTACAACCAAACCAATTGAATGATGCGTGTTTTGTTGTCTCAGGTCTTTGTTGGTCCTGTGCTTTGTGCTTAGTCTGTTCTGTATGTATTAACTCTATACACAAGCTGTGCTTACTTGGCTATGCCCCAAATTCCTAAACTTATTGAATCACTTTGTATTCATATTAATTGAGGAATTTGGAAACATTTGGATGTATTTCCTGGCTGAGACATTGTGCACCCCATAAGTTTGGAGTAAAACCAGAAGAATATGTCATTAGAACACCTCTCTTATGCTATGACTGTCTCTTCTACAACTTTCACTGGGAGTTTAAAGACAGGTGATGTCCAATTTTATTAATCGCGATTATATCGAATATCGCGACATATTGTCTGCGATATATCGTGAATAAAATAAGTCGATATCGCCTAAGCTTAGTTGTACTACACTCTAGTAATAATGAAAATAAAAACAAGATTACAGGAGGGAAAGAAAATCAAATTTAAAAAATGTATGACTTAAGAGTAAAAACAATTTGTTTGTGAAGGAAGGAGAAAAAATACATGTAGCTTTGCAACTGCATTAAGAAAACACACATCTAAGAAGGACCATTACATGTATGTGGCATTTCTGAATACTTTCCATTCAACTTGTTTTTTTTATAAGCTCAGCAGGATCTTTTTGTGGCTGTTATGACTTTCCCAGTTTGGGCTGATGTCTACAAACAATTTGGTATTCAAAATGTAATAACCATTCTCAATTAAGAGTAAGTGGCAATTAACTTCTATTTCAATTTGATTTTGATGATTACAGATTTTAATTCTCAGAAGAAGACATCTGTTTGTGACCCTGGAGGAGCAGCCGACTTGAAAAAACAAACGCCAACCTGGAAAAATTTGAAGAAGTTCACACTTTAAAGTCAGTGGTTGAAATTGAGCACCCATCTTTAGATTCTGGAATAAAAAAAATTTAAATGATTTTGGAATTTCAATTGGGGAAAGAAGACATTTGAATTTGTCTGTGATTTTTGTACTTTCTCTCATGATCACAAGTTGAAAAGGCATCAAAGAGCCCACACTGGACAGAAACCATTTGCTTGTTGCTATTGTGGAAAAGTAGTTTCACAAACAGGTCATAGGAGAGACCCTCGGCTTGTCAACACTGGAGAACAAAACATTTATTTGTGACATTTGTTGGAAAGCTTTTGCGCATAAAATCACCTTTGCCGGCCACCAGGGAATGCACACTTGAGAGAAACCATTTGGACATTTTGTGGCAACATTTTAAAACTTCAAACCTCCCTTGCTCGATCGCCATCAGAGAATTCACAATGAATGAGGAAAAACAATTTGTTTGTGACATATGTGGGAGAGGTTTTTTAAACAAACCTACCTTGATGACCCATCAGTGTGGCTGCACTGGAGAGAAACCATTTGTTTGTGACATTTGTGACAAAGCTTTTTCTCAAAAGAGATATTTAAGAAGTCATCAGAGATCTCACACTGGAGATAAACCATATGTTTGTGAAATTTGTGGAAAAGCTTTTTCTTGTAAAACCAACCTTTCCCGCCACCTGCGAGTCCACACTGGAGAGAAACCATTTGTTTGTGACATATGCGGAAAAGCATTTACTTGTAAAAGTGTAATGACAGTCCATAAGCGTGTCCACACTGGAGAGAAACCATTTATTTGTCACATATGTGGACAAGAATTTGCTCAAAGAAGGTTTCTAAGTACACACGTACTAATCCACACTGGAGAGAAACCATTTGTTTGTGACATGTGCGGCAAAGCATGTACTTGTAAAAGTGTATTGGCAGTCCATAAGCGTGTTCACACTGGAGAGAAACCATTTGTATGTGACATTTGCGGAAACGCATTTAGTTGTAAGCGTTATCTTACCAACCATCACAAAACTCACAACCTAGACAATTCGTTTGTATGTAACATTTGCGGAAACGCATTTACTTGTAAGCGTTATCTTACCAACCATCACAAAACTCACACTCTAGAGAAACCATTTGTATGTGACATTTGCGGAAACGCATTTACTTGTAAGCGTTATCTTACCAACCATCACAAAACTCACACTCTAGACAAAACATTTGTATGTGACATTTGTGGTAAAGCATTTACTAATAAGAGTTATCTTACCAACCATCACAAAACTCACACTCTAGAGAAAACCTTTGAATGTGACTTTTGTGGCAAAGCATTTACTAATAAGCGTTATCTTACCGAACATCACAAAATTCACACTTTGGAGAAACCATTTGTTTGTGACATTTGTGGCAAAGCTTTTTCTAATAAGAGCTATTTAAGAAGTCACCAGAGATCTAACACTGGAGATGATCCATTTGTTTGTGAAATTTGTGGAAAAGCTTTTTTTTGTAAATCCAACCTTTCTTGCCACCTGCAAGTCCACACTGGTGAGAAACCATTTGTTTGTAACATATGCGGAAAAGAATTTGCTCGAAGAAGTACTCTAAATACACACCAACTAATCCACACTGGAGAGAAACCATTTATTTGTCACATATGTGGAAAAGAGTTTGCTGAAAAAAGGACTCTTAGCACACACCTTCTAATCCACGATGGAGAGAAACCTTTTGTTTGTGACATTTGTAGCAAAGCATTTACTTATAAGCATTTACTTACCGAACATCACAAAATTCACACTCTAGAGAAACCATTTGTTTGTGACTTTTGTGGCAAAGCATTTACTTGTCAGCGTTATCTTACCGACCATCACAAAACTCACCCAGGAGAGAAACCTGGTATGTGACACTTGCGGGAAAGAATTTACTTGTAAGCGTTATCTTACCAACCATCACAAAACTCACCCAGGAGAGAAACCATTTGTATGTGACATTTGTGGGAAAGAATTTACTTGTCAGCGTTATCTTACCGACCATCACAAAACTCACCCAGGAGAGAAACCATTTGTATGTGACACTTGTGGGAAAGAATTTGCTCAGAGAGCGCCTCTTAGTAAACACCTAAGTCTTTTGTTTGTGACATCTGTGGCAAAGCATTTCCTTTTAAAACTCACTCTCTAGAGAAACCATTTGTTTGTGACATTTGCGGAAAAGCATTTTTTGTAAAACACTTTCTGAAGAGACACCAGCAAGTCCACAGTGGTGTACATCGATTATTTTGTTACATTTGTGAAAAAGCTTTTTCTTGTAAATTCAGCCTTTCCCGCCACCTTGGAGTCCACACTGGAGAGAAACCATTTGTATGTGACATATGTGGAAAAGCATTAACATGTACTTGTAAAGGTTATCTTACCCAACATCACAAAATCCACACTGGAGAAAAACTATTTGTTTATGACAAATACGGAAAAGCATTTACTCACAACTATCTACTAAATGAACATCACCAAACTCGCACTTTAGAGAAAGATTTTATTTTAGACACTACGATGTGCATTTGTAAAGTAAAAAAAAAGGTCTTATCGACCATCAGAGAGTCCACACTGGAGAGAAACCTTTTAGTTGTCACATGTGGAAAAGCATTTTCTCAACACAGGACTCCAACTGCACACCAGCAAATCCACACTGGAGAAAAACCTTCCATTTGTGACATTTGCGGAAAAGCATTTACTTACAAGAGTCGTCTTAAAGGACATCACAAAACTCACCCTCTTTTGAAACCTTTTGCTTGTCACATTTGTGGAAAAGAATTTTCTCAAAAAGGGACTTTAACTACACACCAACTAATCCACACTGAACATGCTGAAGAAAAACCTTTTGTTTGTGACATTTGTGGATTACTTGTAAAGGTTATCGTACCAAACATCACAAAATCCACACTGTAGTGAAACCATTTGTATCTGGCACTTGTGGAAAAGAGTTTGCTGAAAGAGGGCCTCTTAGTACACACCTTAAAATCCACACTGGAGAGAAATTGTTTGTGACATTTGAGGAGTTGCTTAAATAAGCATCAACTAGTCCACACTTACGAAAAAAACACTTTGTTTATATCAAGTTTTGAGATTGTATTCAGATTTTATGGGTGATGTGAAAATTGTATTTTTCTAAATAACTTCAGGTCACACTTGTATTTGCTTGATTACACCACTCCGGTTTACTTTTGGGATTGTCACGTGACAATCTTCCTTTTTTTCTATAGCTTCTTAAAAGAGCAACTTAATTTTGGTCTGTAATTCTCTCTATTTTTATAGAAAGCATGGGTCTGGCCGTGCTCCAAAAACAAAATTATCTTGGAGGGATAAGCTCAATGTGAGTATTGTTTTATGATTAAATTATAGATATCAATATAAACCACAAGGGAAACTGACTGGGTAAATTTGTAAATGATTTTTGGGGTTGAACAAAGAATTGACTAGAGTGGGATTCGAAACCAACGACCTCCGGATTAACGTGCCGGCGCTCTACCAACTGAGCTATCTAGCCCTATATTGGCGATGTCCCTATCGCCAATATAGGACTAGATAGCTCAGTTTGTAGAGCGCCGGCACGTTAATCCGGAGGTCGTTGGTTCGAATCCCACTCTAGTCAATTCTTTGTTCAACCCCAAAAATCGATTAAATTATAGTTACATAAATGAACTAGAGGGCGCACTGGTGATGCTGCTTGCACAAACGCGACGGGACCGTAAAGAGACACACGCGCCATTATGTACATGTACACGCGTTGAATATGAAGTACCAATTGAGTTTGTGTTTATTGAACGCTATGCGATGCTGTTTTGCCAACTTACCAAATGGCCACACACCGGGCCGCGTAAACACATGCTCTGCGATGCCGTTTTGTCAACTTAGAAAAAGGCTGCATGCCGAGTGCGTATGTAGGCCAGTGCGCCCCCTAGTCCTTATGTATAACTATGGATTAAACCCTCTTTGTGTACCTGAATTATCCTGATTTGTGGGACTATATTTGGACTGGATTGTTGTAAATTGCTGTGTGTATCGTGTAGTGTGCGAACCTTTTTATTACCTGTCAATGACTGCAATTAGTATTGTTATTTCGTTTTGTATGTGGGCTATGGGTTCAATTTAATAAACCAGTACAAGAGAGACTATTTTATATTCTTGACGCCATTGATTACATGTATTGTTTTATTGATTGTATTTTGGCAAAGCTCGTCCTTAATTAATCGAGGATCGGCTTCCTTCCCGTGTCTCTATATATCAAAGTTTAATATTTTTATCCTGAACAATTTAAGGAGGGTGACCCAGGCCACCTCGTTCGACTCTTACAGCCCTTTTTAAACATCGGTCTTTAATATCATAGTTGCCATTGCAGTGATGTAGAGGATAAATAATGGATTCTATGTAAATAATTGTGTTAAATAATAAGTTTAGACTTGGCGCCTCATACGACACGTCATGCATACAACATGCAGCTTCAGGTTTTGCATCCACGTACGTCGACTGGTACGTGACTTCATGCCGAGGTTTTGCATGTGCTTAAAGTCGTCACCAATGTTGTCTGCATGAGTCGAGGACCCCAAAACTATGGTATTGACATTCATTTGAAAAACCCAGGCTGGTCGACCATTTTGAGCTTTAGCAAACCTTGAAGAAACTCTAACAAGTAAGCAGACACTACTTCAGCCACAATTTTGAAAAAAATGCGTTACTTTTATTTGAAACCCGGGTCGGAAACCCAGGAGTGCTTGTTTGGGAGATAAATTACAAATGATGTACTGATACGCCTACTTTAAAGAATCCAACAAGAAAATTTTCATTGATATACCAGAAATTTTGTTAAGAAAAAAACAATTAAAGAGTTATTATTAAGAGAGAAAAAAAAGTTAAACAAGGTGGAAAAAAAGAGAAAGTAAAATTAAAAACTAAAAATCAACTGGCTGTTTTTCAATCATTACTTGATGCCCATTATTGTATCTGCTTGAAGGAATATACAGGGCTCAATTTAACAAAGGCCATAGATTAATTTGGAGTAGGATTTGAAACTTTGCACGATGGAAGTATAACAATTAGGTGATGTTTGCGCTAGCACCATGTGTCAATCTCATGTTGATCCTGAAAAGTACCGGTGGTTGACAACTCAAGGTTTTAATCGGTATGTTCTGATTGCCTTCAGGAGTATTCAACTTCAGGAGAATGTGACGATCAGACCATACTGAACAAATAGTCGAGCTGTCAACCACCCGAATCAACACCACTCATAAAATGATGTACATGTACACATAATGCTACCACAAACCTCAACTAATTAAAGATTAATCTAAAGACATGTATCTTAAATACCGAGCAAAGTGTAATGTCTTAATACAAATTCACTTCTGCAATATGCGGCAACTTATTTTGAGATGAAACCAAAGTGTTTTTCTAAAATCAAACCTCGGTTTAAACATTAATTATTATTGTGTCCATTTACAACACTAAATAATTAACCACAACAGAAATTGTCTGGGTTAATTTGTTTTAGTTCAACCCCAAATCAATTTACAGTACAAAGCTCCAACTTCAAAGATACCCAGAACTTCTGGGTTGGAAACCAAAATTGGAAACCAAAATTATTTGTGCCACCGTACCGTGGATGTAAAGAAACCGACTAGAAAAAGAAACAAATTTTATCCTGTTGCAGATCTTCAATAAGCTTATTTGAGGTATGGTGGACACAAAACTGTGTGTATACACCCAACCCAAACAGTACACTCCTATCACGACCGCCATACCTCAAAAAGCACGGAATACTTTGGTGCTGAAATTACTGAAAATAATGTTAACATATCCAGCTGAAAGTTTGTACATTGAATAGTTAAAATTGTTAGCTTACAGTAAATTCTCTTAAAACACTTTCATGATTCTGTGTGAACGCTCATGATTCCGTGTGAATCTAAGGAAGAGATTATTAGCTTTAACATTTGTAAAAAATAAATGAAGTACACTTCCATCATGCGTTTCCATTTTTTTCACTCGGATTCTTTTCTCTTCTTCTTTTTCTTATCCTTCTTGGGTGTGACAGTCTCCACGACCTCGGGTGTGGCCACCTCTGAGGCCCGCTTCTTCTTTTTCTTCTTCGGTGTCTCGGTTTCTTCCTCGTCTTCGGCTACTTTCTTCTTTTTCTTCTTGGGTGGCTGGTCCGTTTCCATGGGTTCCTCTGCATCACCGTTGATGTGCTCTTCTTCCAGGGTGGTGTTTGCTGCCTCCGACAGTCTCTTCTTGGCTTTCTTTGCCTTCTTCTTGGCTTTCTTTGCGGCAGTTTCCTCCTCTTTGACCTGTTAATATTTAGCAATTAAGGGTCTTATAGATAAGGTCTGTTCTGATGGGCTTGGGGAATAACTTCAATCGCTACTTGCAAAACATCACAACAAAAAATTATGCAAGTTCGCCCAAAACAAGGCTAAAAGCCACTCTAGGTAAAGGGCTGCAAGGAAGAAAACATAGGAATGCAGAAACTCAGTGGAGCTGAAGATAGGAATTGACATTCCTCTTAAAAGATGGCAGATCATAGGATATAGAGAAACATGCACCAGGCAAGGAGTTCCAAAGAGATGCAGTACGAGGGAAAAGCTTCTGGAGTAGCTCTTTGTTCTACATCTCGTCGTGACAACAAGGGTGTTTTTTCTTTCATTATTTAACTCGCAATTTCGACAACCAATTGAGTTCAAATTTTCACAGGTTTGTTATTTTATGCATATGTTGGAATACACCAAGTGAGAAGACTGGTCTTTGACAATTTCCAATAGTGTCTAGAGTCTTTAAAATGGCACATAAAACATTTTCTTGTTTTACCTCAGTCATTGCTTCTACCATGACGTCAATGTTCTTCCTTGGTGCATCTCCCGTCTCGTAGAAGGATAGACGTTCCTCAACCTGATCTTTGAGTTTCTCACCGTACACAGTGGTTGGGAAATCTGGAGGTTAGACACAAGTAAATCAAGGAAATCAATTTATATGACAGACCAAAAAAAAGAAAGAATTATTACAATAAAACAATTTTTTTTTCAAAGATCAACCTGAACAAAATTAACCAGGCCTGGAGTTTGATCTTTAAGAGGGCAAGGCCATTTTCGGCCACATCATAGAGAGGAAAACTCAAAATTTGTGACCAAATGCTAACTCAACACCAATTTATAAAGAATAAATAGTCTAGTAAGTTTCAGTGATGCGTACAAACAAAACAAAACAAAATTACCTGAAAAGCAGTCTATTCGTGATGCGATAGAACACTTGTTGGCCAGATAGCGTGAGATACGACCCTTGTTCTTCTGGCTAGCTCGTCCGATGAATGTAGAATGGAAGATGAGACCGTATTTGGGCGTATTTCCACGGGTCTTCAATGCTCTGTAAAGACAAATTAGTTTGAAGTATTATTTAAAGGCAGTGGACACTATTGGTAATTACTCAAAATAATCATTAGCATAAAACCTTTCTTGGTGACGAGTAATGGGGAGAGGTTGATGGTATAAAACATTGTGAGAAGCGGCTCACTCTGAAGTGCCATAGTTTTCGAGAAAGAAGTAATATTCCACGAATTTGATTTCGAGACCTCAGATTTAGAACTTGAGGTCACGAAATCAAGCATCTAAACGCACACAACTTCGTGTGACAAGGGTGTTTTTTTCTTTCATTATTATCTCCCAAGTTCGATGACTGATTGAGCTCAAATTTTCACAGGTTTGTTATTTTATGCATATGTTGAGATACACCAACTGTGAAGGCTGCTAGTCTTTGACAATTACCAATAGTGTCCACTGCCTTTAAATGGAAAGTACACACATTTGGTATCTTTCTCAATGAACACATTTGGTATCTGTCTCATAACTGATGGCAATAAAAACTTTGGGTTAGAATCCTACATAAAAAACTTTTAATAGTATAAAGCCTTTTGAGAAACATTTCACTTTGAAGTAATGTAAAAAGATTTCTATTCCCCAAAATATGAATCTGAAAATTGTTATCACATATTGCTTTTCATATTGTGTACTCCTATTGGGGAATAAGTGCACTGGGTTCTTTTAAATGCGTATACCTGCATGGACATAATCTTGCTCAAAATTGTTGGCAATATCTCAAAAAATGTCCACCTTTTGAAATTAAAATTTTCACATGTTAGTTCTATTGTATATAAGTACACTTATATCCATATTAAAACAATCGAGCAGTTCCCAAATCCAAAGCTATACTCTGCCTTTAAATACAAATTCTTGAAATAATCAAAATCAGGACCCTTACCTAAAGAGGGCTTTCTCAGCACCAAGAATCTGCACCGTGGAGGCGGGGTACTTGGCCAGATTTGTCAGGCTACCAGCATGAGAAATGAGTCGGGCACCCACCTAGAAAACATAAACATTACCAAATTAAATAGTGAAGTGAGTTTGTTCACAGGAGATGCAACTTGAGAATTAGAAATAATCAGACACGGAGAGAATCTGTCTGGTTCAACAAACAGACGGCCAGGTCCAACTCTTTCAGAACCAGAGCCGAGCTACAATTTTGTACACAATGTATGCTGATTTAGGGGCCACTTAGTCGCTATTTTCCAAAGCCGGTCTTTATACCGACCGTAAATACATCCCCACAGGACCGGGTTTTGACCAATCAGAGACTTGAAACCGTCCAAGGTATTTATGAATACAACATGTTTTGACTGAGAATACAGAACGTAGCATTTGATTAAAAAATTCACAATAAAATCCATTCATTAATAAGGTACTGTGGCAAACAACTTGATGCACTCCATTGAAGAATGTGCGATGTCAACAGTACCAAAAAGCAGGTGCAGCACACAGAAATATCAAAACGTGAAACAAGTAATTTGTTTTGATATTAGAAATTGAGGTGCTATGTTAATATTGACCCCTTGCGTGCACGTCACACACGACAACTGTCGTACGCTCACCATTTTGATTGGCAGTTATGTTATTATGTAAACGCTGCATCGTCTAAAAATGTGCACTTCACACTATCCACTGAATAAAGCACAGAGACATTGCCCACCAAAATGGCACATCCAAGATAAGTTATATGACGTCAGGTGAAATGGGTCAAAAGAAAAGAATGGAACAATTCATTCCCTGAATTGACCTTTAGTTTGACCTCTTTGTGTGAATGGAAGTAGGTGAAATCTTGCGTCCAATTGCGGTACAAGGGACTTTTGGCCGCTATGGTCTCTGAAAGGTTAGTATAGGCTCATGAGAGTCTTACCTGTTCACCAATGAGTGAAGAGAGGTTCGGGGCCACATTGTGCATTCTCTCCTGCAGGTAAATGTACAGGCTCTTACGGTAGTCCTGCAGTGCCATTACACGCACTGCAAACCGCTCAATATTGATCAGATCAATGGGTGATATGTCCATTCCTAAAATAATAATAACAATATTCAAACTTGAAAACTAAACAGTATATAAAGAACTTGTGACTATTCAATTGAAAGTTTTCTTATTACTCCTTCAAAATACTGAATAAGCAATGATGGCAACAGTTAACAGTTTTGAGATGTGCCCCTTTTCATCATATCAAAAGTTGATAAGAATTAGACAGTGCAATCTCCATAAAATGTAAGATTTTTTGTTTACTTCCATTAGAAAAAATGTGTAAAAATCATGCCTGCAGGAAGTCAAGGCTTGGTGGGTCGTCCGAAACACATGATGTCACAGGTCACATTGTCTATACAAGACTTTGATATGTATTCTTTCGAGGGTTGTAGAGTGTCGCGGCCGAGTGGTTAAGAGCATCAAATTCAAGTTCTGGTGCTAAGTCACCGGAGTGTGGGTTCGAATCCCGGTCATGACACTTGTGTCCTTGAGCAAGATACTTTACTATAATTGCTTCTCTTCACCCAGGGGTATAAATGGGTACCTGCGAGGGTAGAGGTTGATATTTTGAATGAAAAGCTTTCGGAGCGCCACGGCAGCTCGGGGCTGTATACTCCCTAATGGGAGCTGAGAAAGATTAAAGGGATGTTTATTGGCTCAATGACGAGGGGACTAATGTAAAGCGCATTGATACGGTTTATTGTGAAATGCGCTATATAAGAACTTGTTATTATTATTATTATTATTCAATGAGACAATAACTGACCCATTGATGAGCGCGAAGCATCCAGGATTGCCTGGGCCTTAGCACTGTCCATCACGATCTCCTCCAGAGCCTCCAGACTGTCCTCAGAGAGGTCTTTACGATTCTTGATGTAGTGAGCTACTTGAGCGTACATGGCGTTGTCGCTGACCACCTTCACCAACTCTGGGAAGTGGTAGGAGTACCACTCTCTGAAAAAAATAAACAAGGAAATCTCACATTAATAAAAAATATGTCAAAGTTGTTGCAAAGAAATGTTAAACCAATTAAAAGCAACATACTTCAGTGTGCAAGAATGACTGGCTGTTAAATTAAAACAATCTTTTAGAACAAAAATGCAACACAGTTATTGCCCAAACAGGAGACTGCCTTGTACATAAGACTTTATCAAGTAATTTCAGTTTTCTGTTGCATTTTTTCCCATTTTTTTTCTTCTGATGCCTTGAATTTGGCTCAGTTCAAGCAAATCAGAAATGGCTTTCTTTTCATTCTTTTCATTTCTTTCTCTATCTCATGCAGCCTGCAGCTTGAGGCTCTAAAGGAAGAAACAAGGTAATCAGCTGACACAAAGAATAAAATAGATGTTATTTTTGCATTCTGGATAAAGAAAATAATTTGTTTTTTACCCATCCTCTGATGTTTATTAAAGCACTGTACACTCTCCACTCTCCAAAGTTTTGTGGAAAAAAATCTACAGACAAATTACTCTAGAGGGGTTCAAACCAGCCTCATGCACATTGCTAGAGCGAGCAGTAGCAATGAGAAGCAGCGTGCCGAATATACATGAAATAGACATAGTCCAAATGGCATCCAACATACTTGATTCTCATAGAGAAGGTATTGATGTCCTTGTCCAGCTGATCCAGTAAGCTGATAGACTGGATGATCATGTTGTCCACACGGTTCACGTTAAACTTGACTTTAGCACGGGAGTAGCTGTGACCCAACCCAAGCTGGGCCTTCCCTGCTGCCTGTGCAGACAGTCCCTTGATTAGCTTGTGGAAGTGGTAGCGCAGCCCTTAAATATAATATAGAAAACAACAACCTTAGAACAATGTTTGAGTGAGAAATAACCTATTTAGACGGAGCCGCTTCTCACAATATTCTTTTTTATACTATCAACAGCTGTCCGTTGCTTGTTACCAAGTATATTTTTATGTTAACAACTATTTTGAGTAATTACCAATAGTGTCCAGTGTTTTTAAAGCATGTACAAACTGCATCAACAAAAACAAAGAGAGAGGGGAGGGATCTTACCTCTTAAGATCTCATTGACGACCCCTCCAGATTGGCAGGATGCACCCAGGGCCTCCTGAATGGCTGCTCCTATCTTGCTGTCAGCCACTCCGAGCTGGATCTTCTTTCTCTTCTTGGAGGACTCTGGTAGATTGGTATCCAAGAACAGATGGAGATCTTCATGCATCACACCTGAAAGGAGTGGGAATAACATCAAAGGGTCAACAACGAGAAGCTCACAATAAGAACTTAAATTGTCTCAGCTCTTATCAACATTGTTAATTGCATTTAAGGATAATGGCAGACCTGGAATTAGTCCATATCACCCACAGCAATTGCCATGGTGCCCTTTGCAAGCTTTCAAATCAAGTTTACAATTAAGTCATGGAAGTACTCCGTACCAGAGGGCAATTGCCGTGCCCTTGCTGTTCAAAGCATTAATATGTCTTGCCTCATCTTGTCAAAAAGAGAACTCCCCCTCCTCCCCCCACAGTGATTAGGATTTTTTTTTTCGATCAGCCGCCGATTTCACTCCGTACCAGAGAGCAACTGCCGTGCCCTTGTTGTTCAAAGCATTAATATGTCTTGCCACATCTTGTCAAAAAGAGAACTTCCCCTCCTCCCCCCAGAGTGATTAAGATTTTTTTTTCCAATCAGCCGCCGATTTCACCAAACTCTCCCTAACATAGGATTAATCTTAGAACTTAGGACGAGGTAGTTTTTGTATCCACAGACGTTATGACGCATTGAACCCATCCAAAGTTAGACGAGTTACTTGTCCTAACTTGAGATAGGATTAATCCTAGCGTTTCATCAAATCGTCTACAGGTCTAAACCCCCCCCCATTGTCCTGACTGTCCTAAAAGAGGTATGGATTTTAATATTATTCAGCAAAAAATAGATCATATGTTCTCCCAGTACGGCGCCCTCGCTTAAAAGTCAAAGGTGGTTATTAAATGGCCATGCGAATAAATCTGAGCCCTTTTATTGTTTTGTCATCATTTTAAGATTTTCTGCATCTAGGGTGTCCAGTTCATGAGGTCCATTCAATATAATAAACATGTCAAAGGGACACGCACTCTGATTGGTGGAAGACTGCAAATGTGGGGATGTATTAATGTTATCTGAAATGAAACTGCCCTTACAATCATTAACAAGGCAATCCAGGGCAAATGAGTAACAAAGACTGGAACAAAACGTAGCGTATTGTACTCACCTTCTGAGATACTGTTGATGTTGTCTAGAGCATTGGCACCAGACTTGAATGGGGCAAAAGCATGAAGCTTGACGAGGGACGCAAATTTGCCAAAGTCCGTCACGCTCTTCTCTACATCAGCTTGCAGCATGGAGATCTCCTCAAACTCTGTCACATCAAAGAGGCCATAGCCAGAGGCGTGCTCATAGAGCACGTACATTTTCACCTGTTGTATAATTGAGAGATATACATGTATGAGAGTAACTCACGTAATGAAAAAAGTACAAGAACTTCTGCATTATCAGACCTTGAGACCGTTGCCCCTGGTCTTGGCCTTGGTGCCCCTTCAAAAGTTTCCCATTGACTTAAACATTTCCCAATGGAAGTGCCCTTTGCAAAGTGAAACCTTGCCATTTCAAAGATGAAATTCCAGGCCTGGCATATGCTACGAACAATGCACTAAATCAATGCAACATACAAAATGATTTGTAGATACTCTCTCGGACATCTGATCGTCAGAGGAGTTCCCGTTTGACACTGTTGACTTACCCTTCAAGACCATTGAAGGCAAACCTAGGTGACAGGCATTTGTGAAGGCTGCTTCTTAACTATGGAATAATCTCCCATTAGAACAACCATCTTCATTCACTTCAAAAATTTAGGTACTTCTTCAAAATGTCCACAGATTTACAATAAACTTACACGGTTTGAAGATAATGATAGTAGAAAGCTTCCCTTCAAATATTACTTACTGAGGTGCTGTAGTGTTTGAGAAATGAGTAAAACAAGTCACAAAACAATTTTCGTCTCAGTGAGGCGAAAAATATTTTAGCATGAAAAACGTAGAAGTTCTGGTTAACACATTTCTACATCCTAAAACTGAGACGAAAATTATGTTTGTGACATTGTTTTACTCATTTCTCAAAAACTCTGAACCTCAGTATGTAATATTTGAAGGGAAGCGTTCTACTATCATTATCCTCAAACTGTGTAAGTTTAATGTAAATCTGTGGACATTGTGTTTTGTGTTAGAAAAAGTAAATACATGTAGACCCTTATAAGGGAATCAATGTGTGGTGAAGAGGTTTTCAGCTAGTGGTTTAAACCCAACGAGGCCTGGCTCTTGATAATTTTACAGAGACGAAGTTGAGGTAAATTATCAAGATCCAGGCCTATGCGGGTTTAAACCACTAGTTGAAAACTGATTCAACACACTTTGATTCCCATTCATAATACCTTTTTGGTCAAAAAACATCAACACTTATGGTCAAAAAGTAAAACAAATTCAAAAATAATGTTCCAATGATTTCTTTCAACACAACACCCCTCCAGCTATGAAATGGTAAGGCCCAGTCAAGGCCCTCGGGTAAATAACTCCTTATAAGGGAGTGCTGTGCGCGTCGTGTGTGATGTGGCACAACCGTCTTGGCAGTTGCTCTTGACCAATAGGAATAAAGAAACCGTCTTATAAGCACAGGTGCAAACTGATAACTCGCATGTCACACCCATGTTTCAACACTTTTTACTGGTCATAAACAAAGGTTTATACACACCCATGTGACGCGCTTTCCACCAATAGGAATAGCGAAACTGTCTGAGGTATTTATGAATATGTATTTAACTCCAAAGTCACGAACCAATTCGTTTATGATTAATTCATACCAGTACTTTAGTGTTGTTCTTTGTATTTTCTGATTTTTTTTTTACCACGAAAGCTCTGATTTTTTTTTATAGCGAAAGCTTGTGAGCCCGAAGCCCAACTACAAACATCTGTCTTTGGACGTAGAAGCCCTCTGCAGTATTGGCATTCTATATGGTTTTTTAAGGAACACGTTGCCTTGGATCGGACGAGTTCTACCAATCAAATGACAAGGATCAAGTATGGGAACGATTGTACAAACACAGTAAGAAGTGTCCAGGTAATTTGGAATGATTGATAATTAAACAATGACACTCTCTTTTCAAACAAAATATTAATGCAATATTACATTTCCTTGTGTTTATTTTATTATAACTTGACAAAAAACTTTACAGATAAGTTAGCACTTGAGAAATTAGGAATTATGTAAAATGCAAGATTTGCCATTCATGCTGAACACACCAGATCAAGATCAATTTGCACTAATTTCGTTGAATGCAATTTTTCATCGAGTGCATTTTTTGGTTGATACATGTACAAGTGTACATCAGTAGTTAGTATATAATAAAAAAAAAAAAAAAAAAAAAAAGGTCAACAAGATCACTGAGGGTGCATTTCTTCCGAAAATTTTACATTACACTAGGGCCTATATATACACAAGCTTACTGGTCCCCAATTCATTATTTATTGAGATCCAACATGCTACATTTGTGCTGTATATAACAAATAACTAGCTACAACAGTGCAGGCCTGATAATTCACGTAGGCAATGGAGGTGTTTTCTCTCCATGCCCCCAGGTTATTGCCTTGGTGCCCTTAAAATGCTACAGTACAAATTTACATTTTCCTCAGAGTGTCCTTTTACCAAATAGAAAATGTCTCGGTGCCCTTGCCCTTTCAAAAACGAAGCATACAAGCATACAGGCCTACAGTGCAGTGAACTCTTAAAATGTACAAATTTAGAATGATGGAAATGGTAGACGTGCAAGGCGTCAATATTTGCAGGTTCTTTTTACCCCCATCAATACAATAAATTGGTTTCATGGTCAAAAATAAAAAAACACATCTCAGAATCCAATTCATTCAATAGAGACTTAGAATGACAATCTTAAGCCAGGAACACAAGACCAGTGGTAAAGCTGGGAACGACCATAAAATCTTTCTTTTTCATATTAAAAACTATTCACAACATTGTTTAAGAAAATCGGGCAAACTTGATTGCCACGAACACCGACAATTAAGCAAACTCCAATGATTTTGTGCAGGTATTTTACAAACAGTATCTTCTTTGCATATGGCACTACTCCACCACAGAAACAAAACAAACGACACCGGCCAACATCACTAGTTTCGAGTTAAATGTTCAATACTGTTGGAGATTGGCATTCAGAAACGGAAGCAACTGGATATCTCTAGCATCTAACAGGGACCTCTTGGCTGTAATGCGCCCACCCGCTGAGCTGAATAACTGCTCTGAGGGAACGCTGGTCGACGGAATGCAGAGGTACTTCATGGCAACTGCCGACAGCATCGGGTACCTGGGACCATTCTGCTGCCACCACTTGAGAGGCTCTGCCTCCAGACCAAGGCGGGGTTCAGTGAGGTACCTGCGAATCTCATCTTTAGCGCCTCCTATGGGTTCTGAGTCAGCCACGCCCATGTTCTCATCTTCGAACATGTTGCCCAGTAAGGAAGCCCACGCCATGACGGGTTTTTTAGAGGGGGGCTCGTCTGTCGAGGCACTTTCATCTATCCTGTTCTCTGTGAGTAGCAAGGCCTCCTTGGCAATCTCATTGTGAAGTTCAATCTTCTGCATCTCAGAGAGGAAAGGCAGTTTCTTGTAGCGGGCGTCTAAAAACGTGGCCTTGGGGAGGATGACAGAGTTACTAGGGTCATCGTAAACACTGAACAGCTCTTCCGCCATGGCTTGTTTCATCTCGGTGATCTCGGGCAGGTCGCCTGCTCTCTGCTTCAGAACTTCCTTCAGATAATATAAAGCTGGCATGAGTCCAGATACAGAGACGTAACTTTTGCCGAGGAAGGTCTCTGAAAGTGTCTGAAGAGGAGCTAAGACTTTCTCAATCTCTTCGACAATTTTTATGTCGGTCTCAGAAAACTCCAGATCCATTCTCTCTGAGGCAGCAAGTACCGTCTTCAGTAGCTCTCTCTTATCCAGTATGGCCCTCAACATGCTGTGTGTTGTGCCAAGTGGAACTTTCAGGTCTTGCATGGTGATGTCCAGGGAGGTTTCCTGGGGGGTCGCTGGCCGTGGTGGCTCTGTCTGGTGGATTGAGGTCAATGCAGAGATATCAGTGTGGTCCTCTACTCCTATCTGAGCTGCTGTCACTAACTGCTCCAGGACATCGAGCTGCCGCTGGACATCAAGGTGCTGGTTACTGTCATACTGCTGAGAAATGTCCACTTGCTGGGAAGCCCCCGGGACTTCCGCCTCTGCCTGGATAGACTCATCGATGGAAATTTTCAGTTTTGGCGAACCATGGATAAACTCTACCAACCTTATGCAACACTGAATGGGCCCTTGGACACCAGGGCACTGCAGTCCTGCGATGACCAAGGAATTCAGAGTGTGGCCAAGGCACGGGACATGCTTTCCTGTGAAGCTGTTCTTCACAGCGTTGTTGGTGACCAGAGCGCTGATCTTTAGCGGGTCATCACTGATTCCCCACTCGGCAGCAACCTTGTTGAGAAACTCTGCTATGTGCACGGCATCGTGAGGCAGAGGAAACTCTACATTCTCTAGCATGAAACTTTTCAGCTCCCAGTCAAATGTCAGAAGGTGAGCCGTCACGGCCATGTACTGCTCGATGGAAGAGCGCCCCCAGACATCGATAGAAAGCGCAACGTGTTTGGCCTCCTTCACCATCGGCATGACAGTCGTTTGCTTGACTTGATCATACAGGAGGGGCATGACCCGCAGGGTGAAGTCTTCCCTTGTCGGGAGGTTGTATCTTGGATCAAACTCATACAGCATTTTCCTGAAGCTGGGCTCTTCTAAGGATTCCAGAGGCTTCAGGTCCTTTGCAAGATAGTTGGCAACACAAGCCGACAATCTCTTTCTTCTGCTGGTCTGCAGTATACCTGTTCTTTGCTGTCTCCCCTGTGGAATATAAACGACAAGAGGGGAAAAATATATTAAGATGATAAGAAAAGGAAACTTGAACACAAATTGCAGATTTCATCTATTTGAGTATTGTAACAGAGTTTTAACCCCCCCCCCCCCAAAAAAAATAACAAATACCATTTGCAACTCTAAACAAACACCAAATGTTTTCTTGAATTTACGTTACTTATTTCCATGAATTTTGTTACTCTTTATCCTAATAAATAGAGCCTTGTGAAGTGTATAAACAGAGCTACAGTAATGTACATCGTAGGCACGCTAGGCAATTTACAGGCAACCAGTTCAAGACAATCAATATCAAAGAGAATCCATATGAATGTTCACATATTATTCTTCGGGATGACAATACAATATTTGAAGAAAAAAAAATGCTTCTGTGCTACTAAAGTGGTTCTATAGTCTGCATGGCAATTAATTGCCTCAAAGTTGCATGTAAAAGTTGCCTCGTATGATAAGGCCATTAAGCATCCACACTTGTCTCACCTCACTAGATGGTGTGCCCATCATCCTCCGTGGGGTACTAGCGACCATCTTGTGTACCCTCGGATGACGATGATCCAGATGGTTCCGCATGACGGTGGTGCTGGAGTTAGTGTAGATCAGCTGCTTGCCGCAGATGGCACACACTGCTTTATCAGTAGACAAGGCCTCGTCCGGGTCGTTGGGGTCAGGCATGAAGCCGAAGAAGCGCCAGATAGCGCTGGAGGTGGCTCCTTTCTTACGAATTAGGCCTTTCTTTTGCAGCAGGTCTTCGGAGAAGAGTTCTTCTTCTGTCTGCAAAACAAAACCCACAAAAACAACATTTAAATTCTAAATCTTCCTTTTTCATTTTGACCAGAGTGGAAATATTATAGTAGTGGAAATCTGAATTGCACGTAGGCAATTAGTAGTTTTATAAATTATTTAACTGTCTTTGAAACAACAAGAATCAACTAAAGTATCCATGGCCCAAATTCATAATTTCATAAAGCTGGAGCATTTGTTACATTGATGTAAAATCTTCTCTGGTAACCAGTTTCTATTTGAAGGAAAATTGTAATGCACTAAGCATTTTCATTTAAGCTTACAGATTTCATGAAACTCTGCCTAGGGCTCAAATTCATTCATAAAGCCTGCAAGTACAAAAACTCGCTAAGCACAAACAAATCTTGCATAGAAAAAGTAGATTACCAACCAGAATACCATACAGTTGACATTGCTGTGACTGGTACGCTACTTATTTCTTGCTAAGCAGAGAAATTTGATGAGCAGAATTTGGAAATCTGGCTCTTTTCTCCAGAGATTCTTACCAATGAAGCCATATTTGATTCCTCGATCTCGGCCTGATCCTCTGCAACTTTCACTTTGGGGTCGGTGGCGTTGATGTCCAGCATGTCCTGTGACACCTCCACCATCTCCCACTGATTGTGCTCAGCAAACTCCTTCTTGTGGATGAGGCGCATATGGGAGCGCATTGGAGAAGTGCCGCCATGATAACTCATCTTCTTCTCGCAGAGGTCACAGGTCACAAACTCCTTGTTGGTCTCTTGGGTCTCGGGGTCGATGGGGAAGTAGAAGTAGTTCCAGACCCAGCTGGAGCTTCTCTTGGGGACCATATTCTTCCTCTTGCGAAGCTCATTGCCTTGAAGCCGTGACGACTGGAAGCAAAAAATAATAAAAGATGATTAAATTAACTTTTATTTTGTTTGCCATCAGTGGCTTTGGTACAAATATAATTATCATTTTATTTTTGTTCTCAACTTCCCTATCATAATTCTACGCCTTGTGCAAGTCTACAATGTTTATCGCAAAACATCTCTTACTTATTATTTGAAATTAAAAATTATTTGAATTCGTGAATGGGAAAAGCTTTATATGCAATCAAAACAAAAAATCAATAACAAAATTGTGAAATTGGATTTTGTTATAAGTAAGAAGAAGAACATTTTATGGAAATGACAAGTACAGATTACTGAAACATGAAACTTTAGACAATTATAATAAATTATTTAGATTGGAAAATATTTCTTTACAAAACACAAACAAACCTGGCTAAATTTATTTTCAAGGAGTATTGGTTGAACTGATTTTTTTGCCGAAAAGAAAGCCAAAGTAATATTTAAGTAAAACAGGGATGGTACTCACCATAGTTGATCGAACACCCTTTGGTCGGCCCACTTTTCCCTTGGCCATTTTTTTTTCTGGTGGAGCTTTTACGAGGGTGTCAAACACATTGGGGTGGCGCCCCTTCAGATGTTTATGCATCACCGTGGTGCTCTTGTTGTACGAGAGGCACTTGTTGCACAGCGCACAAACAATTTCATCCTCGCAGGCCGGTTCAGTTGGATCGCTGGGGTTGCACGGAAACCCAAAGTATTTCCAAATGGGACTGGAAAAGCCTTTTCGAACGAGGAGGTTTTTCTGCAGCAATAGATCTTTCTGCATGATTGTGCCACGAGGCTGTAGAAAAAGAATAAGATAAAAGCTCTCTCAACGTTTTGCAGGTGGTAGGCCTAACACTTTGGAACTTTTTCTCTATTCTGTATTCTCTTAGCCTTTTTGTCACAAGATCATTGCTGTTTTCTGCCTCATAAGTTCGAAAATGCTTTACCAATCCTTAACATTCCTGTGACGTTTCAGGAGATGTTCTCAATCTGTGGAATTTAAAAGGTATTTCGCCTCATACTCTTCTTAGCATGGATGCTAAGCATGGATGCTTAGCATGCTTAGCACACTGCATTTATAATTTTAAGTCATTTAAAATTTATTTAAAATTTATGTGAAACATAATTTTGAGGGACTGAAATAGCAAAACAAAAATTTTCCTTTACGGTTGGAATTTGCGATTAAACCTGGGCCCATTTTCTTAGATCTGCTGACCGCAACTTCGCAAGCAAAGAATCAGTTCAACGGAAGCAGGGAATTTCGCTCTTACGTCAAGCGTAATGTCACGGGTAAGCAGGTAAGTTTTGCTTGTGCACATGAATATTCATGTATTCCACAATCTTCACTTACACTTTTTGGCACTTGCACAGTAAGTGGAGACTGGACATGCTGGAGAAATCAGCGCAGAACTCGGCGATGACAGAGCCATAAAATTGGGCCGCATTTGATTTGTTTTTGGATAACTTTCAGTATGGCACCACCACTTTTTCACTCATTTTTACAAAAAGGGATATCTCCTCATTGAGATAAATTAATTAGACCTACTATATTTATAATTCATATCGAATAAAAAAGTGGTGGTGCCATACGAAGCGGGGAGTTTTTCCTTGTTTTGTTGGGACTGTTTTTACCTTTAAAATTAATTTTAAATTTAACAAGAAAAATCTATTGAGCGGGAAGTTTTTCCTTGTTTTTTTGTTGGGACTATTTTTACCTTGAAAATTAATTTTAAATTTAACAAGAAAAATCTTCCAAAACTAAAGCTACAGTTACAGCACTTCCACTTGTGTTAGTACGTCAAAACATTAGTTTACCGGAAACCGTTCTCAATTAAAAACACTTGAGACAAAATAAATAGTTTTTGCTGGTGTGGGGGTTTAAAAATAAAATGCACATGTATGCCCCAGATGTCGGAATTACACGAACCTCAATAACAATGCACATTATTACATTTACAGTATTCATACAGCACTTCGATGTTCGACGAACTGCAAATTGATTTGCTAAAATATACATTTTATGATCAATTTGTGAGCTTTTAACATATCTAATAAAACAACCTAATGTCTAAATCTTACCATTTTGAATTTATGCTCTCAGTAAGTGGCAGAATAAGCACAACTCTTCAAATCAACATTTCTAGGTTTGGAAGAAAGTTCAGGGGCTTCTGTTGCGAACTTGAAGCCACGCCGCGTGTGCTGTAAAGTGACTGGTACCTAGTGTAAATTCCAACACATTCTTAACGCAGTTTCTGCACACCAGCTAAAACAGCATGGCGATAAGCCGTGTGCGCAAGCATGGCAAGTCTACACTTTGGAGAGCGCTCAATCTTCAAAGTGGGCATTTATGTGCGCAATCTTCCGATTGAGCAAATCATTAAAATGCGCCTTTTCCCACACGGGGGGAGCGTGCTAAGCTCTAGAGGGCGCCAGATCAATAACGTGGTTGAAAGTTTTGTTTGCCCGGATTTTGATGAGAGACAAGAATTAAGAAAGAAGCAGTTCGGTTTGTTTGTTAACAATGTCTAGGAGTAGGAATTCGGGGTCAACAACAGCGTCATGGGGATACAAGGCTCTGCGAGGAAGACCCAAACCAGTGAGACATTTTATTTAGTTATGTTTGAAGACTTTGATTTCGAAATGAAAGTTAAAACTTAATTAATTAATGAAATTGAAAGGAAAAACGGCTAGCCCACCACCAAATTCAAGTTGTGAATATGGGGGCTGAGAGACGTCACGTGTGGGTTCGAATCTCGGTCCCCGCACATGTGTCCTTGACCATGGAGCTCCATGCCTTGACCATGGAGCTCCATGCCTTGACCATGGAGCTCCATGCCTTGACCATGGAGCTCCATGCCTTGACCATGGAGGAGAAAACCTTGACCAAGAGTCTTGAGACACTGAATGTTATGCACTTATGCAGTATAACGGATAACTTTCCGTATGGCGCCACCACTTTTTCACTCATTTTTACAAAAAGGGATATCTCATTGAGGTAAATTAGATACTGTATTATTTCATATCGAATGAAAAACTGGTGGCGCCATACGGAAACTTTAACCCTTGAAACATTGCAATGCATCTCTCTCTGACTCCCGAGTCTGAAAAGTTTCCGTATGGGGATTTACCTCAATAATCCTTTTTTTGTAAAAATGAGTGAAAAAGTTATCCGCAGGCTGCCAGTGCCAGCACATTGTTCAAGCAGGTCCCTATCCTATAGTATGACGAGGGCAGAAGAATGTCAACAAACTTTCTCCATGCCGGTCTGTCTATCTCATGATTTGTCTATATGGCTCACCAGACCAGCAGAGTATACAGTAGTTCTGGTACATATATTTTTATGGTTGGAAGTTGGTCTATAACTAGTCGCCCACCAAAGTCGCCCACTACAAAGACGCCACTACAAAGTTGCCCACTACAAAGTTGCTCACTACAAAGTCGCCCACTACAAAGTTGCTCACTACAAAAGTCCTGTATTGACTACAAAGCCCACTACAAAGTCGCCTACTTCAAATTCACCCACTCTGTTGGGGGTGACTCTGTCAGGGTTGTCTTTGAGAAGGAGCGACTTTGTATGAGCGAGGGGGCGGCTTTGCAGTGGCCGACTTTGTACTATTCTGACTCTGCCAGCAGGTGTCCATGATTCGCACCCCAGTGGAGGACAGTGCCATCTTCTGATAATATTCCCCTCTCATCTCATAATAATAACTACTTTACTTTCCCCAGCTTGTCGTCAGATTAACTGAAATCAACCAGTACATTACATGCCATTTATGCAGCGGGTATTATGTAGATGCAACAACTATCATTGAGTGCCTTCATACATGTAAGTTAGCCTGACTCTGTTCGAGTCCATTCGACTCCAAATAATTTCATTAGACTGAGCAGACTTTAGTGACTGGCAGTATTGTTTTGTAGTCAATTGAGCCAGGGCCAATGTTCTCCCTTAACAGTCAAAGTACACTCCTGCCTAGTTTGGTATTGAAAAGCATTCCTACATAATGCAGGCTTGTATTTTTCGTTTTTGAAAGGGCAAGGGCACCCAGGCGTTTTCTCCTTGATAAAGGGCACCCTTTTAGAGGAAATTGTAAATTTATATTGAGCTTTTTAAGGGCACTAAGGCAATGACCAGCGGGCAGGGAGGCCACAAAGGTATTCATTTCCACTGTGAAGTATCAGACCTGAAGTGGCAAGTGCAGCAAAAAGCTAAAACTGGTCCTGTTGGCTAGTCATTGAAAATGTAATGCCCTTTAGGGCAAAACCTGGTAGCTCTGCTGCGCATGGAGGTGTGACTAAAACAAGACTCGGGGCAAGTTTATCACTCTGGCAAAGTATCAGAGTGTAATTGACTCTCTTAAATGAGTCAACCTGACTCTTTACGGGTTAATTTGAGTTTTGACAAGTCAAAGTGGCTGTCTGCGAAGCAACATAAGTCACTGTGTTTTTTAGTCAAACTGACACACTATGATTTGACTTTATTTTACTCCCTTTTGAGTGAACCCAACTCTTGGGAGTCATCTTGATTCCGTTTGAGTTGATAATAATAACAAATTCTTGATCTTGATCAACTCAAATTCATGTCACCTCGTGTTTGTTTTAGTCAAACTGATTTACTTTGAGTCTACTTTGATCAGTTTATGAGTTTATCTGACTCTTTATGAATTAATTAACTTGACTCTGAGTCGACTTGATTCCATCTGACCCCTTTTGAAATAACCCATTCTCTGTGAATCATCCTGTATTCCTTTGAGTTGACCTGAGTTGCTTAAAGAGATCTCTGACCTTTAAACTGGTTGAGTCAACTTGAGACTCTGTGGATTCTGACAATTTTAACCTCTTTTCTTCCCTGAAGTTTGTAAAAGCTGTCTCGTTCAGTATCTCCATAGCAGTAAGAAATGTCCGACCTGTGATGTCCTCATTCACGAAACCAACCCATTCAGCTGTATCAGGTATGAACAATTTGTTTATCGCGTCTTCATTGCCAGGGATCAAAATTGCCACTAGCCTGCTAGCCCGGGACTAACCAATTTACAGCCAGCATACCAATTTTTCCAGTTTGATAGCCCGGTGGGCTAGTGGAAGCGGCAGCCAGGGGATCACTCAGTTGGTAGAGCGCTGGCACGTTAATCCGGAGGTCGTTGGTTCGAATCCCACTCTAGTCAATTCTTTGTTCATCCACAAAAATCATTTCAAAATTTACCCAGTCAGTTTCCCTTGTGGCTTATATTGATATCTGAAACAAATAGTTGCATCCCCTTAAGGCGATCCCCTGGCTGCCGCTTCCCAGGTTGTATCGTAATTTGGGTGTGATCCCTGGGTACACGGCAGTTAACGGTTATGTGGTTTCTGACGTGCCCCCCCCCCCCCTGAACCCGAACAAAGTTACTGACAAAATAGGAACACAGCCAATATAGGGCTAGATAGCTCAGTGGGTAGAGCGCCGGCACGTTATTCCGGAGGTCGTTGGTTCAAATCCCACTCTAGTCAATTCTTTGTTCAACCCCAAAAGTCTTTTTCTTTTGTTGCAGGTTGGATCGGACAAAACAAGATGTCCTAAACAAACTCCTACCATACGTGTCATCAGGTAATGAATATACATGAGCTATAATCACAAATTGGTTTTACCAACATGTGACCTACTTCCACTCAACCAAAATGGTCAAAGTAAAAGTCATGACATTGTAGTCCAATGATTTCCATTGGTAAATTGAATTAACCTCTCGGCCATTGATAGGAGTCAAAAATTTAACTCCCCTAAATGGCCAACCGTGTTAGTCGACGAGGTAAAAAGAAAACCACGCAATTTCAAAACATGTTTGTGTGGATCATTGTATTCTACTGTTAAATCATCTTTCCAACCATTATGCATTTTGTAACAAACGGTTAAACACGCTTTTTAAAGACCAACTCTTACGATCCAAGGCAACGTGTCCCTGTAAAGCAGAATTTGGTTTGGTGCGATTCTGGAGCGCATCTCTGAAACGGGTGTAAGGCCTGCTCAGTAGCTGAACCAAGATGCTGGAACTCAGTACCTCTCAACATTCGTTCTAGCATCTCTGTTCATTAATATAGTTATGCAGGCCTGTATTCTTCATTTTTTGACAGGGCAAGGGCCTAAAGGCATTTTCTCCTTGGTAAAAATTGCCCTTTGAGGAAATTGTATATTTTTACTGGAGCATTTCAAGGGCACCAAGGCAATGACCAGGGGGCATGGAGGCGACGCCTTCATTGCCTTGAAGTATCGGGCTTGGTTGTGAGTATTGGTGTTCAGATTGTGATTACTTCACTCTTAATTGTTAACTCCCCACAGATGAGCATGAAAACAAGATATTATTCTACAAGCAGAGAGGCATACAGTTTCCCGAGCAAGGTAAATGTGGAATTCCATTCCAAACTCCATCAAAAGGTCTAGTAGTCTTGCCATGTTCAAAAGGTCACTGAAAACATTCTTTTTCAATCAGTAACTCTCGCCTGGCTTGGCCTGCACATTCTTGTCAAAGAGAGACCGACTTTTCCCGGGTCTTTCTTGGCTAAATGCTGCAAGCTTTGCCTAGTCATGGTTTTCCTCTTCGTTTTTTAGTACATTTTTTTATTGCATTTTTATTGTTGTTTTTCCTGTCATTCTCTAAGCGCTTTGTAACCTTAGAAAAGGCGCTATATAAATGGTATTATTATTATTATTATTATTATTATTATTATTATTATTATTATTATTATTATTATTATTATTATTATTATTATTATTATTATTATTATTATTGTTATTGTTATTGTTATTGTTATTGTTATTGTTATTGTTATTGTTATTGTTATTGTTATTGTTATTGTTATTGTTATTGTTATTGTTATTGTTATTGTTATTGTTATTGTTATTGTTATTGTTATTGTTATTGTTATTGTTATTGTTATTGTTATTGTTATTGTTATTGTTATTGTTATTGTTATTGTTATTGTTATTGTTATTGTTATTGTTATTGTTATTGTTATTGTTATTGTTATTGTTATTGTTATTGTTATTGTTATTGTTATTGTTATTGTTATTGTTATTGTTATTGTTATTGTTATTGTTATTGTTATTGTTATTGTTATTGTTATTGTTATTGTTATTGTTATTGTTATTGTTATTGTTATTGTTATTGTTATTGTTATTGTTATTGTTATTGTTATTGTTATTGTTATTGTTATTGTTATTGTTATTGTTATTGTTATTGTTATTGTTATTGTTATTGTTATTGTTATTGTTATTGTTATTGTTATTGTTATTGTTATTGTTATTGTTATTGTTATTGTTATTGTTATTGTTATTGTTATTGTTATTGTTATTGTTATTGTTATTGTTATTGTTATTGTTATTATTATTATTATTATTAAATCAACGATGTCTTTACTACAGACTAACTACAGACTGTCGTCTGTTTACCTGCTGTATGAAACGGCGTTTAAAGTACACTTGTGCACTTTTATGATTTTTGTTTTTCCTTTTCCAAATGGCAACAATCATGCTGAGTGTTATATAGAATGAAATTGATGATATTTTAATTTATTGAAAGATGAAACTTACCTAAATAATAAATGATTGTATTTCTTCTCAAGGTTTTGATTACTGTTTAGTTTAAGTTTTAATTTACTCATTATTGTAATATGTGTTTGCTTAGAACTGCTACTGGCTTCCTTCAAAATCCTTAGACCCACTTGTTTCTTAAATGTTTGTACTGCCTTCCAGGTTTTAGTTACGGTTCGGTTTAAGTTTACTCAAAATTGTAATTTGTTTGCTTAGATCTGCTTCCGGCTGTTACAGGTTTTAGGGATGGTTCATTTCCAGACTTTATAATTGTATTGCTGTTTTTTAAATTTCTTAGGTTTGTTAATGATTAATTACTAAGATTAGTTCTTTTTAGCCTTTGTTTTTTTCTTAAATTGTATCTATGTGAAGCGCCTTGAGCGTCTTTTAGGCTGACTTTGGCGCTATATAAGTTATTATTATTGTTATTATTATTATCATTTCTTATACAGTTGAAACACAATCACGTAGTGCTTCACCGATCGATCCGACGTTGCCAATTCAGTCGACCTTACCAATGCAGCCGACATTACCGATCCAGCCAACATCACCGATCCAGCAAACATTATCGATCCAGCAAACATTATCAAGTCAGGCTAAATTACCAATTAAGCCATCATTACCGATCCAGCTACCAACCCCTCCACCAACACCTCCCCCTCTGCTACCTCCTCCACACACCCTACCTCAACTGCCTCCTAACAAAACATTGGCACAGACCCCAGAAGCAGCCACGACCACAGGAGTAATCCACCATCTCACAGACAATTACATCTCGCTACTATTAGAGTTTATTGGGTGAGTTATTGTAGTATTGTAGCTGAATAATTTGAAAGTTTACCAGGGCCCAATTTTACAAAGCATAAAAAGTAGCTAAGCATAGCAGCATTGTTTTAACAAGATAAGGGTTACCAGCCAAAGTTTCATCTCCCATTTAGGCCTACTATCTGTAACTAGTTTCGTGCTGAATTTTGCTAAGCAGCAATTGTTTAAAGGCAGTGGACACTATTGGTAATTACTCAAGATAATTATTAGCATAAAACCTCACTTGGTTACGAGTAATGGGGAGAGGTTGATAGTATAAAACAATGTGAGAAACGAATCCCTCTGAAGTGCCATAGTTTTTTTGAGAAAGAAGTAATTTTCCACAAATTTGATTTCGAGACCTCAGATTTAGAACTTGAGGTCTCGAATTCAACCATCTAAATACACACAGTTTCGTGTGACAAGGGTTATTTTTCTTTCATTGTTATCTCGCAACTTTGATGACCGATTGAGCTCAAATTTTCACAGGTTTGTAATTTTGTGTGTATGTTGAGATCACCAACTGTGAAGGCTAGTCTTTGACAATTACCAATAGTGTCCACTGTCTTTAAGCAGTATTCGCTGCTTAAGCTGCTCTATGAAATTGGGCTCTGGGCACAGTTTCATAGAGCTGCTCAGCAAAAAATACTGCCTGACGAATTTGTTTGCTAAGCACGAAATGATTGGGGTACCAGTCATAGCAGTGGTAAATGAGCAGTGATTATGCTGGGAACCTATTTTGGTAAATCAAGAGTATTCTGTGCTTAGCACGACTGTTTGCTTGCAGGCTTTATGAGTTGGGCCCAGTTGATTCAGTGGCTGCAGCTGTGGCTTGATAGTCACATGAACATGGTGTTGGAGTATAGAATGCCATTAGCAACATAGTAACAGCCATAGCCGCTAGTTCTGAAGCTTCTTTACATTGTTTTAGAACTTTCAATGTCACTCATGGTGATTTCGCATATGAGAGTCGAGACGAGTTTAGTGTGAGATTTGTTTCTGATAATATTGTTATTGTTTTTTTATAGGGCAAGTCACAGTTATAAGAAAAGTGGAGTAAGTATTTTCTTTTGTTATTACGAGCCATAATATACAAAAATCCCAGGCACCAGTGATATTTTTCCTACTTTAGTCTGATTTCCGATTTAAAGCCTACACCATTTGTACATGTACTCAATGAAATGTTTGTTCTTTTTCAAACGGACAGATATCACGCCTGTTGTCCCCATTCACCACTAAAGCAATCGCACAACATAGGTAAACAATATTGTCCAAAGGCCCACACTTCGTGTATCACAACTTATATAAAAACTAACAAACGTGTCATGACATGTGTTTAAAATAAATCTGTTAATCTCGATATCGAGAATTGATGAAAGTTTTATTGTTTTCTCAAAAAGTAAAGCATTTCATGGAATATAAAATAACCAACCTGTGAAAATTTAGGTCATCGGAGTCGCGAGAAAACAACCGGAAAACCCAACCATGATTCCGCACGTTTCGCCGTGTCATGACATGTGTTTGAAATAAATCCGTTATTCTTGATATTGAGAATTGATAATTGTTTTAATGTTTTCTCAAAAAGAAAAGCATTTCATGGAATAATATTTCAAGGGAAGTCTTTTACCATTACCTTCTGTAAACCCTGTAAGTTATTTGTAAATCGGTGAATTTTTTTTTTCTGTTCTGAAAGTGTATAGTGGCTTTTAAAGCCTACACCATTTGTACATGTAATCAATGAAATGTTTGTTCTTTTTCAAAGGCACAAACATCACGCCTGTGGTCTTTGCAAAATGTTTTGACATAAATGCGTTTGGTTAGATGATCCACACACATTTGCCTCAACATTGCGTGGTTTTCGTTTTACTTAATTTGCAAATTATCACGGTCGGCCATTTTGACTCCCATAAATGGCCGACCGTGTAAGTCGACGAGGTAAAAGGAAAACCACACAATGTCGCGTGTGTGGATCGCTAAATTCTACTTTTAAAATATCTTTCTAACTATGTACATTTTTCAAAGACCAACTCGACTGATCCAAGGCAATGAGTTCCCTTAACATCTATGATTAATTAATCATATTATCTGTCATTTGAATTTCAGCAAATCCAGCATAAGTATGTGCGGGTTTCCCAACAGACGTCCATCAGACATATCCAGAAGTATATCAATAAGAAACTGAAGCTTGGTGACAGTTATGAGGCAAGTATAGAAGAGCGTTTAGGACTTTAACCAGTTGACGCCGGATGTCGTGTTGACCTGAAAATATTTTCCATACTAGAATTCCGATGGCTTGCATGTTGTCACATCAGATAAAGCCTGATTCATACTTCATGAGAATGCGAAGCGGAGTTGAGCAGAGTTGAACTGCTGCAAATTATTCATTACGAATCATGGAATATTCCCTTTGCATTCGCAGGAAGTAGGAACCCGGCTTTACTAATGTTTGACAACTCAACGCTTCCATCGTTTGCTCTGATCGTCTTGAGGAGAACTCAGAAAATGATCAGACCACGATTCTTTTCAGAACTTGTACGTGTTCTTAGTCCCGTAACCTTTTTGAAGGTCGTAGGGGGCACCACAGCTGACTTATTGACGACTGTGCGCCATCCAGTACGGTCTTCCACTAATCTGTGCGAGGTGCTGAATTTCAGGCCCATCCACTCCTGGACGTTGTCTTACCATCGTTTCCTTTGCCTTCCTTGTTTTCTTTTCCCAGGGACTGTGCCTTGTAGTATGATCTTTGAGAGTCCATGCCCGAATTTTATAGAGCTGCTAAGCATGACAATTTTACCTTGATAAAAACGGGATTACCAGCCAAATTTCCACGTGATTTTCAGGATGAGCAAACAACAGCTGAATACCAGTAACAAGCAATATCCAACAAATGGAAATTTGCTTGGTAATCCTGTTTTTTATCAAGGAAGAAATTTCATTCTTAGCAAATTTGTTGTGCTTAGCGGCTCAATGGCATTAGGCCCTGTTGACCAGGCAATGTGACCATACGACCTCAGTTTCCTCTTCTTCACTTTCAGAACTAACACTACACAAAGGAGAGATTTGCACATACCTAATTAAAACTCAGACCATGGGACGATTCAAATCCTAGTTATCGTGTGATGTTATGTATATATATATATTTCAGGTAGATATTGTTTGTGGTGTGGACATAATGGAACCAGACATGAAACTCAGAGTCCTCAGTGAACAGGTGCCTGATGAACAGGTAGGTTTTCAAATGCACGGTATATAGCACTTTATCACATCTCTTGGGATGTTTCACAGTGCGCAATATTTTTCCTGCAAGGTATGGGAAGCTACGTTTTTGGCGTATGAAACCAATTCCTTTATTGCACCATGTAGTAGTTTACAAGGTGCTGTGGCGCAATATGCTGTCGTTCAGACCAGCCGTCAATTTCACCAAACTCTTCTTAACTTAGGATTAATCTAAGGACTAAGGATGGGTTAAGTTTCCTATCCGAAGACGTAGGACACATTGAACCCGTCTTAAGTTTGGACGGGTTACTCGTCCTAACTAGAGACAAGCGTTTCGTGAAATCGGCTGCAGGAGCACCAAGGCGAGCCCTTTCTCTTTATGATAAGTGCACTGGGTGTTTTTACGTGCGTTACACAACAGAAAGGACCTGCGACTTAATGTCCCATTCGAGGGACGCAGCAAAAGTGTCTTGCTCTTATAGGTAAGGAGACAAGTGTCACTACCGGGACTTAAACCAGCCCATTCTTTAAAGAATCACTATGCTTTGATAATGTCTTGCTCTAATTAAACAATGCGTTTCATCCCCCCCCCCCCCCCCCCCCCATCTAACAGTTTCAAGATGGAATCCTGTTGCTTCACTACAGTCTTGTGGATTCAGAAATCCTTGAGATCTCCTAGTCAAGACCTTTGGATGAGGGGACTTAAACGTCACAGCGTCTGGCATTGAATGAGGACCTCTTCAGTGACCGCCATGATGAAATCTGATCTCGGTATCTGTGGATATAGCTGCTGGTTGAATCATAAACTTTGAAGTATAAGGTTCCTGTCATACGAGGCAGTTTACAGGCAACCAGTTCCAAGAAGAAAGGACATTTACATTATTTTTCAACTGTAGTTGGTTGCCTCCAAGTTGACTGAAAAAATTGCCTTGTGTGACAAGGCCCTACTTTCACACAATACAATTTACAAGCAACCAGTTCTTGATGAATGTGATACAAAGTTTGAAAAATAACTCATGTGCTACCACAGTCCAGTAGCTCACACTGCAGTTGGTTGCCTGTAAAAGTTGCCTTGTGTGACAAGACCCTGAAAACCAGCTTAATTTGACTGTTTCTTCTGTGGCTGTGGTTAGATTGCTGCTCCTTTCTATATGACTATGTCCAAATGAAGCGACTCTAGTTTCGGCTATTAGCTATGGATGCTTTGCTGAGAAATGGCCATTGCATTGATCTAGCAATTGCCATAGCCAAAGCTGCCGTTTTGGCTATGAGCTTCAGTAAAGACCCCTTGCATATGATGTCACACTCTCATTAAGCGGCCTCACTGAGGTCCCCAGCAACGCCCTCATTGAGGTCAAAGGAGGCAAATCATTGGGCGATAGCTGTTTTTCGTGCGTAATATTGTTCGCAGCAACCTCAGAAGCCCTGGAGCGTTTAGCATTATGCAAGGGGCCTATTGCTACTTAAGTCACAAGTCATAGCCACAGCCTAAACTAGCGAAACCTGGATATAGCCAAAGACAGATGTTGTGTACACTCGGCATTTGCCAATGTCGTCAATTTGGACGATCACTGTTGATGAGAGAATCTTCCATATTCCTGTTGTTTGAAAACCTGTCCTGCTGGATCGGGACAGAAAGAAAAGTTAGAAAACCTAACCTTGTTTTGGAAAATGCTGTTATGAGCCTAAGCCCACCCAGTTTCATACAGTCTGTAAGCACAAAAACTTGCTAAGTGCAGAAGACTCTTGCTCAGCTGAAACTGGTTACCAGCCGAAATTCCATGAAATTTGTTATGTTATGTTGCAACTGGTGACCCACTCAAGTTTTGTTAAGTAAAGAAATTTTGTAAGCAGTATTTTTTGCTTAACAGCTTTGTGAAATTGGGCCCAGAGCCTATGCAATGCATGCAAAGATGATTATGAACTTGTCATCCCTGACTCGACTTTTAGCAAGAATTAATCTAGAAATATGCTTTGGATTGAAAGAGGTGTTACATGATTTGTTATTTGGTAAATTGTGCTGGCGCCCTCTGTAGTTCAATGTGGTTTATCCAGCAGCTGGCCTTGTCCTCGAGATGACCTTTAGTCTGCAATGAGAGTTTTACAGAGGCCTTTCTTGGGCCCAATTTCACAGAGCTGCTTTAAGACATTGGTAGCTACTCAAAATGATTGGTAGCACAGAGAAACTTGCTTGGTAACTAGCAACGGAGAGCTGTTGATAGTATAAAACATTGTGAGAAACAGCTTGCTCTTAAGTAACATAGTTTTTGCGAAAGAGATAGTTTCTCATTCAAACAATAACAGACTTCAGGCCTTAAGCCTTTTATTAGGCATCTGAATGCACACAAATGTGTGCAACAAGGCTGTTTTTCTTGTCTTTACTCTCTTGCAACTTTGAAGACCAATTGATTCAATATTTCCACAGATGTGTTACTTTATGCATATGTTAGCATACACGAAGTTAGAGTACTGGTCTTTGTTAATTACCAAGTGTGTCCAGTGTCTTAAAAAAAGGGGAAAATATTGATGCCAAGTTTTTGTGCCTACAGGCTTTGGTCAAATTTGGCCCTGTGCTTGATTTCTTCAAACTTCTGCGCTTACGTGGAATTCTGCGCCTACGGCTTATAGAACCCTGTTCTCTTGTAGAGTAAGCACTTGATTCTTCAGTAGGCGGCACCCTATTAAAGGAACACGTTGCCTTGGATCGGTCGAGTTGGTCTTTGAAAAGCGTCCTGTAACCGTTTGTTATAAAATCGATATGGTTAGAAAGACGTAAAAGTAGAATACAATGATCTACACAAATATGCCTCGAAATTCCGTGGTTTTCGTTTTACCTCATCGACTAACACGGTCGGCCATTATTTTATGGGAGTCAAAAATTTGACTCCCATAAATGGCCGACCGTGTTAGTTCGCGACGTAAAATGAAAACCGTGCAATTTTGAGTGATACTTGTGTGGATCATTATATTCTACTTTTAAAACATCTTTCTAACCATATGCATTTCATAACAAATGGTTTCAAACGCTTTTCAAAGACCAACTCGTCCGATTCAAGGCAACGTGTTCCTTTAAGCCTTGTTGACATTGTTTTCTAAAACCATGTATGATGTAACATTTTTTTACGTATCCATTAAAAACCCTAATCAGTGAATTCTTAAAAATTATAACTATTACTTGTTGTTAGTTCATAACATCACTGTTTTTATTCCCCTAGTTTGTGGAAGACAGAAAACAAATTCCACATAGGAAAACAAGGTTGTTGTTTATTCAAATTATTGAAAATGTCTCATAAAACATTTGTAATTTTATATATTTTTTTGTTCAAATATATGATCGTTGAAGTTCTTACTTTCTTGTTCCATTGTGTGATCTGTGCCTCTGACTATTTGTATGTTATATATTTGTATATACACAAACACCGATGTGTGTAACATATTTTTACCGAGACATATAAAGAAAAAGAACCCACATGGGGCATATTACTTTGAAGCTATTCAAACCCACACCCTTTGCCATTCTACACCACTGAGCTGTCCAGTAGCTAGAGGCATGTTAAATTTTGGTTTCTTCCTTTATATTTTGGGGAAAATAGAACTAGCTGTTGCAAACTTACCAGCCAAAAGGACCACGGTATGAATGCAAAATTAGTTAATGGCCTGACGTTTCGACCTAGCAGAATCTTTCTTAAAGACGGTGGACACTATTGGTAATTGTCAAAGACTAGTCTTCACAGTTGGTGTGTCTCAACATAAATGCATAAAATAACAATCCTGTGGAAATTGGAGCTCATTATTGGTCGTTGAAGTTGCGAGATAATAATGAAAGAAAAAAACACCCTTGTCACACGAAGTTGTGTGCTTTGAGATGCTTGATTTCGAGACCTCAAATTCTAAATCTGAGGTCTCGAAATCAAATGGAAAACTACTTCTTTCTCAAAAACTACATTACTTCAGAGGGACCTATTCTCACAGTGTGTTCTACTATCAATCTCTCCACATACTCGTAATCAAGTAAGGTTTTATGATAATAATTATTTTGAGTAATTACCAATAGTGTCCACTGCCTTTAAAGTGTATATTTTATTCAGTATTTCTTGAGCCAGAATTATAACATTAATTTGATATCATTCCTCTATGCATTTATTCATCACAGAAGCAAACATAAAAGCCACACAAATTGAGATCTAACAAATCTGCTGCCAGTAGCTTCAGGCTCATTAGTATAAAGAAGACTGTACACTGAGCCCCCTGGCGAGTGTACCAGCACTATAGATCTATATATCCGGCGCACGACACGTACAGAGCTCGCACGTACGCACTGGGCGAACTCCATCATCCGCGCTGACCAAAAATGGGCGTAGTCTGTGCGTCACGTGGGGGTAATTGACACCTGTCTCGTTAATTGTCACTGCTAGCAAAGTGTCTCGTCCAATGGCTGCAATAACTTATGATGAAGAAAGATGGAAAAGTTGACAGCTGCATCAGACCGAAGAGATACCTCATCATTAGTGTCAAAATAATACGGCTTCGTCAATCTTAAAGGCACTGGACACGTTTGGTTCAAAGACCAGGGCCCATTTCATAGAGCTGCTAGTGCTAAGCACAAAGATTTGCTTCGCTTGAAACTTCTTCCTTGATAAAAACGGATTACCAACCAAATTTCAAAGTGGTTTTCAGGATTAGCAAATAACAGATGAATTCCAGTAACAAGCAATATGCAACAAATAATGGAAATTTGGTTGGTAATCCTGTTTTGATCAAGGATGAAAATTCATGCTAAGTAAATTTGTGTGCTTAGCAGCTCTATGAATTCGGTCGGCCAGGTGTATCCCAACATATATGGGGGCCTACATAAAATAATAACATAACAAATCTGTTAAAATGCTTGTTCAATTGGAATCGAAGTTGCAAGAGACAAAGCACCATTGTTGCACAAAAACTGCGTTACTTCAGAGGGCGTAGTTTCTCACAATGATTTACAGCTTTCCAATGCTCTTTTACCTTTCATGCTAATACATATTTTGCAATAGCTACCAAACTTGTCCAGGGGCTCGATTCCACAAAGAGTAAGGAAGTCCTAATTTAGGACTAGAAACAAATTCTCACTAAAATAATTTAATTTTGATTTCGAGACCTCAGAATTAGATTTTGAGGTCTCGAAATCAAGCATCTGAAAGCTCACATCTTGTGATACAAGGGCGTTCTTTCTTCTCTTATTATCTCGCAACTTCGACGACCAATTGAGCTCAAATTTGTACAGGTTTGTTATTGATGCATAGGCCTATGTTGAGATTCACCAAGTGAGCAGACTGCATGGTCTTTGACAATATTACCAATAGGCCTAGCCCTATAGTGTCTATGTGTCTTTTAAATTGGAAAAAAAAAATGACTTGAATTTCACTGGGTTAGATTTTTGACAACCGAATGTTAAAGTATGGTACGACATATCCAGTCTTATAACAGCAATCAAATCAGTGCATTCCATCAAATTATTATAAATCTCATCTGTAGTTTTTTTTTCTCTCGATGCTAACAAATCTTTGCAGTTGACTTTTATTTTGAGTGACAGGTCTGTTTGTCAATCTGGCCCGCCACGCGCCTTTTGTTATTTTTGTTTGGTCTGAAACGCATGTGACATGTTAAAAAACGAGATTCGGCGGGGGGGGGGGGGGGGAGCTGTATCTGTGTAGTGTATACACTGACTAGCAATTTTGTGGGTTTATATTCCGATGAAATATTGTCCGATTTCATTTTGTTTTAATTAATCGGGGTATGAATAAAAAAATACTACAGTAGTTTGTTTTAACAATTTTTGAGACATCGTGATAATACATTTTGTCACATGGTTCTTTATGTGTATAAAAACGTGCATCTTGATAAGACATAAATAATTCCGAGAATAAGTTGTTGATATCCAATCAGTGGAAAATGGCAATGGTGTCTGACAATCATTGGGCCTAATGAATTATTTGCATGGTTACCGGATGTTTAGTTTCTTCAGAAACGGCAATGGACACTAAGTAATTGTGCTAGGGTGTTTTCTTCCACTGTTCTATTGCAGCAGCAATGACCATGTTGTGCCCAACTTGTCACAGGTTTGTTTTTTTATATGCATGTTGTGATACACCCATGGGAACTTTGGAAATTACCAAACATGTCCAGAGCCTATAAATATTTTTGTTGTAATCATAATGGAGATGTACAATCGTAAAGTAACCCGAGTGACTTTCATTTCTAAAGATGGAAGCGTTTTTGAGATTGCCGAAAAGCATCGGTATTGCTCATGTTTTGTAGTTGAGAAGACACAAGTTTCCTGAAATTTTCTCAAATTGAAATGTTTGAATCCCTCTCTAAAACCGAATTCACTTGAGGAAAGGAACTGTTTTGACATTCACTCTGGATTTTCAGCGATATCTAAAATATAAACACGGCCAATGTGCCGGTAAACAGAATTAATTTCAGTTTCTTTCTTTCTTTTTTGAGGTCGAACCGACACGCAATATTGCACTGGGTTTATCTCATTATACAGTCTTTATACAGATTGTATGGCATATTCTGGCTGGTTAACTTGCGGTCAAAACCGCAGTTTTAGTGCTTATGAATAAGTGAACAGGCTTTTATAAGAAATCACTGGCGAAATATCATCATGTTTAGTTGCCCTTTTTCCAGAATCGTGGTTATTTGATTTCAATGTACACCAAAATGATCAGAAGTTGACATCCCAAGCAAAAGACCTTATACAAAAATAAAGTATGTCGACACTGAAAATAATGTACCTCCACGCTCCAGTAAAAGTGGCATAACATGGTTGTGTAGATAGAGGAATTTCTCCTTTTAAGGAGAAGTTCTCCGATATTCTCTACATTATCTATATTCAAGTAATTATAGCAAGGGATAATGGGCCATCACTTTATGGAGTTGCTTAAAAACAAGCAGGAAATATTGCTTATTTTTTGCGAAGCAGAAATTAGCAATTACACCAATCACATGGTACAGGTGACATGTTAGTTAGGCTGGTCACCTTATTCTGGGAAACATTGTCGTATCGGCCATTGTTTAAAGGCAGCTCTACATGAAATTGGGCCAAACCTTCATAAATACTTATGCACTGGTTGATGGGTTGATGATACAAGCATGTGGAGGAAGGAAATGCCATGGTTGTACCATCATGGAGGATGAAAGTTGTGGAGGCCAGAAGGTTCTACAAAGTCACGATGTTTTAACAAGAGAGAGCCCTGAAAAAAATCTAAATATTGAGAGTGTACTAATTAGTGCACACTGTAATTTCCCTCCAATTAATTTTGCACTACGACAGGTGGTGAACGTGACCACATCACAGCACACAACACACAGCATACGGGATGGGCTTTGATAAGCACCGCCCATCACTGCACCATGATTGACGGACAAGTAGCTCGGGGCGTGCGCGTTCGACACCATCGCACGTACACACGGTGTGCACACGTTGTTTGACCACGGAAGTCTATATTCTTTTCGGATTTTTACTGGGAATTTCGTGGAGAACCGGCCGGATTTGGGCTTGAAGACACCACCAGGGTAAGAAGTGTTCCTTAAGCTATACACCTAGTAAATTTTAGGGCGATACATGGCCGGTAAAGGGGCTTAACTGTAGGAGAAAAATAGATCCCACAGTCAGTTTTTTGTCGGTCATTCAGTCAGCTGGAGACATACAGTTTATACGTACAGCACACACACTGAATGGAAGGCCTATGCATCGGAAAGGCACTGTACACAAAACAATGATAAACATGCAGTGCATGCAGCAGACGGCATGTGCGTTGTGTGTATAGACAACAAATTAGATTGTCTGTTTTTCCTCGCCCTCTCTCCACTCGTAGTCAACCTCTCTCTAAATTCTTGAAACTCGTGAAAATACCAGTTTCAAATTATCTGCTTTATTTGTTATGACTGTGTACTTTTATTGATCATGTGTATGTTTGTGAAATGTCTACACTTTCAACAATTCATTCAGGTGTCATTCGTTAAATTGTAGCCTAATTTGTTGGTGATTTGGGGCTTTAAATTCTATCTAAAAACTAACTTCAAAAAGTTGAGTTACTTTACTTATTTGTTTATTTGATATTGGATCACCTTCATATTTCATACCTTTTTAAATAAATGCTGTAGGCGCTGTACTCTTTTTTTTCTTCAAAAATTTGTAAAAAAGCTAGTAGGCCTACAATAAACGCAATACGACCGATAATGAAACAATTTCGAAAAAAGAAGTACAGCGCCCCAATTACTGGGTCTACTCATGCTGACCTCTACTACTCCTAAACTATGAGGTTTCGTTCGTGGAGAAGATAGTGGAACGAACCTCATAGTTCTAGGATTTTGAGGTTCGTTTCGCTAAAGAACCTCAAGGTTCATTGTTCCGCTAAAGAACCTCATAGTTCTAGGATACTAGAACTATGACTATGAGGTTCCTTCCGCTATCGACTACATGAACGATAGCGGAACGAACCTTAAAGTTCTAGGAGTAGTTCTGGGAGTAGACCTCTTTACTTTATTTAGATCTCTCCAATCCAATGCTCTTGCCAGATTTGTTCGTTAAAAAGGTAAAAGTTAATGTATGTTGATGATGAATTTTTGTAGACAATTTAATCCTTGTAAATCCTCCCAACAACTCACTGGTACATTTAAGTATTGTTTGTATTTGCATGGTGTGGAGAAATACAGCAGAAATTATAAACAAATACTCATAAATACCCCAGACAGTTTCTCTACTCCTATTGGTGGAGAGCGTGTTAATGCACACTGGAGCTATGTTTATGCACACGGAGCTGGCTTCTGCGTGTCGGGCGCGCAAGATTATCACGCTGAACGTGCAAATCATAGCTATCAGCGCGTAATCTAAGCGTGCGGGCATACACACATCCCACGCCCCTCGAACAGATTCTTCACAAAGTTTTGGGAAAAAAAATTCAAACCTCGAATTTTCAATTGTTAAAGTGTCTATAACTGTTTTTGTTTACGTTTTTGTAACAAAAGGGCATTTATTAATGGGAATAAAAGAGTAGTGACTCGTTCTTCAACGTCCGTTTAAAACCTTGCAGGGTCATTGCCGTGCGATAAAGGCCCTCGCCTTCGGCTCGGGACTTTATCACATGGCCGCCGACCCTGCCGGCTTTAAACGTACGTTGAAGAACTCGTCGCTACCCTTTTATTCCCTTAGTAAACTTGCGGGTACAACCCTGTGTAAATCTCTTTTGAGTGAGTGTTGGCTCTAAAAAGAGCCGATTTGGTCTCAACGTTTCGAACAGTATACACGACTCGTCTTAACTGGTACATTTTATTACCAACCACAACCAGTTGCTTTCAAGAGCAGTGTTCATTTTGCGGGTTTCGACTTTTTGCTCTTTTTTCCCAGTAAATTATATGCAGCCGCAACGGCACTGGACACGCGCCGTCTGTTTGTTTGGACCGGAAAATTTATCAGGACAAATGTTAGGGCATCCACTGTACTGTTGTTGTGACTTCATATTCAGACCATTTACAATTTTCGGGCTTACATCAAGGTCGGCCATTTAGGGGAGTCAAATTTTTAACTCCCATAAATGGCCGACCGTGTAAGTTCGCATAGTAAAAGGAAAACCAGGCAACTTCGAGGCAAATTTGTGTGGATCATTGTATTCTACTCACGAAACATCTTTCCAATCATATTTTATAACAAATGGTTACAAACGCTTTTTATAGACCAACTCGTCCGATCCAAGGCAACGTGTTCCTTTAAGATTCCTCTGTGCTGGCAGTATTTATTTTAATACGAAAGTGAAAGTCCTCGGACTGAGCTTGTCTGCACTCAACAAGGGCATAGTGGTGTACTTTTACAGTAGACCCTTAAACATGCTGTGTTTAATTTTGTGCATGCTGTTTGATACTTTGTAATCGCCTGGCTTTAATATTTTCACCACTCTCGGTTCATCTTGAAATGAAAAGAGACAAAACCTTCAGGGCTTTTATTGACTCAATTGAGGGGAATCTTGACTGCAGGACTTGTACTATCTCAAAACTATTATTGGATGTGAAATTTTTTTGCAAGACCCAGAACTGGCAAGACAAGAATCAGACTGAGAATAAAGTACCCTCAGTAGTTTAGCATACAAATTGTTTTATTCTGTTTGTACAAGCACTGAGAGAAGATTGATCTCATGTAAAAGTATCAATACTCAACAGAATTGACAGATATTTATCAGCAGACTTAAAGGATTCGGGTACTTTTTCAAAATGTCCACAGATTTACATTAAACTTACAGGGTTTGAAGATAATGATAGGGGAAAGCTTCCCTTCAAATATTGCTAACTAAGGTTGTGTAGTTTTTGAGAAATGAGTAAAACAAGTCACAAAATAGTTTTGGTCTCATGAGGCCAAAATTATTTTAGCATGTAAAATCCCCTTAACCAGTTATGATATTATACCAAAACCATAGCATAACTGGTTAATACATTTTTACATGCTAAAACTGAGACGAAAATTATTACTTTTACTCATTTCTCAAAAACGCTCACCTCAGTCAGTAAAATTTCAAGGGAAGCTTTCTACTATCTTAATCTTCAAACTGTAAGTTTAATGTATATATCCGTGGACATTGTGTTTTTTGTTAGGAAAAAGTACAATACCCTTTAAAGTCAACATTTTAAACTTAATTTTGTTTGAATAAATAGGCCCAATAAAGTGAAGTACTGATTTTAGGCCTTTCGGTGAAGTACTGATATTGGGCCTGATTAACACAAGACACAATCGTCATTATAACCAACTTACTGTTTCGGTTGAACTTGGTTGATCTCTGGTCTTCGAACGAAACAGTCATTGGTCACGACCGTGTAAAACGCACCCTGGTGTTCAAAAGGTAATCACTGGCCTCGAGCCTGTGGGCCAAGTGCTAATTTCGTACCCAATATGATGTACAAGTAATGTCATTGTCTTATAATCTTGACACTCTTTTACATGATTTGCAAGATTTGTTTCAAATCAGATGTGAAATACAGGCCTGTAATGTATGCTTTGAAAGGGCAAAGGTACCTTGGTAATGGTAAAGGGCACCCTATTTGAGGTAATTGTTAATTTCGACGTGAGCTTTTTAGGGACAACAAAGCAATCACAAGGGGGCATGAAGGCAATCGCCATTGTTGTCTTCATGAAGTGTCAGGCCTATACTAGGTTTAGACCATGGGTAAAGAATGGTAGACACTCCTCTGTTGTGACAATGTTATTTAAATGACGTCAGCATATTTGTCTAGTGTGATTGATTTTGACAAGATGAAATTCAAACCTGTCTCAGATGTAAACATCTCTCACCTTATCAAAATCAGTCAATCAATCAGTCAGGTGCAGTCAATCAATCAATTGAAAGCAACAATGTTGTTTTGAAATCTGTTGGTATACATTGTACTTGGAACTTTGGTATTATAGTGTGACCCCAGCATGGACTGAATCGTTTCCATTCATTCAAGGACATCATGTTTTGGTGACGTAGTCTGTTTGTTAACTGCTGAGCATTAAAGTAAACAGATACATTATTTTTCTGACTTCTAATTTCCTGGAGGTAGGTGATGCCTGGAATTACTTACATTGGGGACATGACCTCCGATGGCCCTTTTCTAGACTCTTGTCCATGGTGCCCTCTTTAAGATTTTCCAAGGCAAGTGTCCTTTGGAAAAGGAAAGTGCCCCTGCCCTCTCAATGAAGAAGTTCCACTTCAACTGGGCCAGACATTCCTGAGATCTGATGTGCCATGAGAAGTGAGTGGCTGTTCCCTGTGAGAGATGGGGTGGGTTGGGGTTGGGGTTGGAGATAGGTATGGTTTGAGAAACTAAATTTTTGGGGAAGACAAACTAAAAAGTGGATGGGAAAATGAAGCATAAAAAGGTGATCGTACTGTAATAACAGGTCTGGAATTCCATCTTTGAGAGGGACATGCATATAGACCAATCCGACGCGCAAGTGTTGAGCACCGCGCGCCATTTGCTGCGGTGTCTTCAATGCCTAGATTGTGCACAAAAAGACACCGCAGTTGGTAAATCTTAAAGTCTATGGGAAAATATTTGGCATTTGCCTCCGTGTTCTTTGTGTTTAATTTTTCAGGCTTGCAATAATAAAGAATATTGCAGTTTTGCAGACTGCTGTTGGACTTTCATCTTATATTGGGCAAGGAAATTTCCATTGTGCAAAGGGAACTTTAATTAGGTACACTTTTAGGTACACTTTGTAGGGAAATTTGTTGAAGGGGCTCTACTTAATAACAGACAGAGGTCATGGCCTCTGTTTAATTCAAGGTCTGCAATCAGTTAAATAGTCTGTGCTGTATTCATCTGGGCCTATATGTTGACCCTAATTGTTGGATCTGACCCAGTGAGTCAGTCTTCCAATGCTTCTTTTTTGACTTGATTAGAATCAAAAGACCTTTGGCTTTTAGTCTTTTTTTCTTCTAGGACAGATCAATTAAACCATAGTATAATAATATTTTACACTGTAAGGCTCATATATTGTACACTATGATCAAATAACAACACCGTGAAAGCTCATTCGGTCATATGGAAGTCGTAAATACAAAATAAAAATACACAATGTACATTAAAGTGAAGCAATGTCTGGAAGTATTTTTCTCATTTTGGTCCAGTAAAAATTTAGAGCATCAAGCCCTATGGTATTGTGGACTCCCCCCCCCCCCCCCCCCGAAATTTGATACCTGAATGGTTTGTATGGTTTGCCAGGGTCTGCAGGAGTGCTCTTTTTTAGCCACAGTTTGTTGGCTTGGAACATTGATCTGTTTGGCACAACACTCTTATCTAAAAAGAAATGTGACTGGGTAGTTTCCTTTGTGTTGAGATACACTCAGGTACATGTAAAAAGAAACTTGATCATGGAGATTAAAAAAGGAATTCCTGTCAGAATAGTACACAGGCCTTGAATTTTATTTTTGAGGGGGCAAGGCCAATTTATTATATGTAAAGGACATATCCTTTGAAAATTTTGAAGGGGGCACAAAGGCCAAGGCTAACGCAATGATCCAGGCCCCAAGAACAACTTGAAGTACCTGTTTACAAACTGTAAAAAACCCTAAGTTTATAAATTGAAGACTTGCAATGGTTTTTCCCCAGACCCGTAATGTTGCTGAAACAAAATATAACCCATGTTTTTTTTAAAGTGTGCAGGATAACTGACAGTCTTTAGTGTGAGCACACATCTTTATACAGGGTGTGAGGAAAGAGATATTGGCTGTTTGAATAAATGTTACACATATCACGAACTGATTGATTTATTGACTTTTCTGTGAATATGAAAAGGGTACTCAAGAAATGCAATACTGTGCATGAGGAATTGGATAACTCGAGAGCGTAGAGATTGAATATGCTGCACTGAATGAAAGACACAGAACACTTTTTTTTTTGAGGCAAATAATGTGAACTTTTGTGAAGCAATCATTGATGAAGCTCTTTGTGAGAACTTAACACAGATTTGATTTGATTAGTCTTTTGGATCTCATTCATTCACTTGTTTGTTGGTCATTTTTAAAGGAACACGTTGCCTTGGATCAGTCGAGTTGGTCTTTGAAAAGCGTTTGTAACCGTTTGTTATAAAATGCTATGGGTAGAAAGATATTGTAAAAGTAGAACACAATGATCCACACAAACATGCCTCGAAATTGCACGGTTTTCCTTTTACCTCGTCGACTAACACGGTCGGCCATTTATGGGAGCCCATAAATGGCCGACCGTGTTAGTTTGCAAAGTAAAAGGAACCACGCAATGTCGAAGCAAATTTGCGTGGATCATTGTATTTTACTTTTAAAACATCTTTCCAACCATTATGCATTTTATAACATACGTTCGCAGCTGAAAAAACATCAGTAACATCAAATGATTTTTATTAGCTTGTTTGCTCTAGGCTTTAATTTAGTCATGGGTGATTAGTTAGTGCACTGGTCTGGGTTCTGAATGAAGACTCAGTTTGTGGGTTCAACTCCTGGCCTGCCCAACAATGATACTTGTGTCCTTGAATGGACGCTTTTAAACCGTAAATGAGAACATGTGAGGGCTGGGTTGGTACTGTGGTGGTTGTGGTTGGAGAGACATGTTGCCTTAAAATTGGGTGCTCGGACTGTAAAAAAAACACTTGTTGTGAAATGAAATCAGTTGGAAAGATGTTTTAAAAGTAGAATGTACATGTAATGATCCACACAAATGTACAGGTCAAAAATGTGTGGTCTTTCTTTTTAATTTGTGAACTAACAAAGTCCGCCATTTGTGAAGTAGAAGGAAAACCACACAGGGTAATGGGGTACATGTAGGCCTTATGTACCGTTTAGAAATAATAAAAAACGAGAAATAAAAAAACAAGAAATAATGCTTTAAAAGCGCCTTGTGGTCCAGGGTTTTACAACAATAACCCAGTTAAACCAACACAACAAGATAATGTTCAGTCAAACTTAATGTCAACTATTATCCGTAATCAAATTGACAGTACAACTAGGGTAGGGAGTAGTAAGGATTGTAGGCCTACTGGGCCCAATTATATGGCTCTCCCTATCGCCGAATACCGCACGTATGATCACCATTCTCTGCTGCACTACATTTAGTTGTGTAAGCAGAGAATGCCTAGTTACGTGGTATACGCGCACAAGCTCGGTAACCTGTGAAACTCACTTGCCTTAAGCACAGAATGCTTCCGCAAGCGCTGATTCTTAGCTTACGGTAAAGTAGAGCCATGAAATTAGACCCTGTTATATGTTCAACTATTTAATTTAAAAATTCATAATACATACTGTAGTAATAATGCATGAATCACAAGTGAACAGAGAATCACACTGGGTACAATGAGGAAATAATTAAATCTGTACACAAAGGAGCAACTGTAATGGTTGCCTGGCTGTCAGTTTCAATCAGTAAAATGTGCATTTGCCTGCATTAGTACACTCATACAGCTGTTGTGAGATACAATACTAGACAGCCAAACCAGAAAAGGTTTAGATTGGTTTGAACTACATGTGCACGTACACTAGTTTAGATAATACTAGTGCAACAGAACCCAAAGGCTTGGTTTATGTAGTTATAGGCATTTAGACCAAATTAATAATAAACATATTATTAGCAATGGAATGGGCTAACGAGCAACCATCTTTTGACCTGTCTACTTGAAGGCAAGTCGCTAAATTTAAAGGCAGGACTTGGACACTATTGGTAATTACTCAAAATAATTATGAGCACAAAACTGTTCTTGGTAACGAGTAATGGGGAGCTGTTGATAGTATAAAACATTGTGAGAAATGACTTGCTTTGAAGTAATGTAGTAATTTTCCACGAATTTGATTTGGAGACCTCAGATTTAAAATTTGAGGTTCGAAATCAAGCATCTGAAAGCGGTGACAAGGGTGTTTGTTCCTTTCATTAATATCTCGCAATTTTGACAACTAATTGAGCTCAAATTTTCACAGGTTTGTTATTTTATGCATATTATGTTGAGAAACACCAACTGTGGAGGCTAGTCTTTGACAATTACCAGTAGTGTCCAGTGTGTTAACAGTGTTTATCACTTACAGAAGTTCGCACTATTCAGATTTTGCACTAATTGATGCAACTGAAATACATAAAAATTGTCAAAATGAAGATCTTCCAGAAACCCTCAAAATTAATATTATACAATAAGAGTAAGACTGAATTTCAATAATACATGCTGGGCACTGAACTTTACATTAAGGCCTACGTGTATCCTACATGCATATTTGAAACAGGAACAGTATGAATAACTGAAAACCCTAATGTCAACTACATGCAGTGTACATAACAAACATTCTGGTTATCAAAAGCCACTCAGACGTGCAGCAATCACATCAAGCTCCTAGAAGGAAAAAAACTACAATTGGAAATTGACATTTTTAAATGTCAATTTCCAATTGTAAAGTCCTTGGAAACCTAACACCCTTCAGGATCGCCCCCAGTTCAAAACATCATTGTCAGCAAAGCAGAACTGGGCTGTTTAAAGGGAAAGGTATGCCTTAGGCCTATAGGTTTGGCAATCACTCTAAAAAAGAATAATGAGACGATAAAACCGTACTTGGTTAGAAGTAAAGCAGCTTTCGATAGTAACAGCATCCAGAGAAATATGCCGCCTCAAAGTCATGTACATGTAGTTTAGGAAAAGAACTGTTATTCTGAGAAAAGGAACTGGTAGAAATGTTTCTCAGATTGTCTTTTCTTACTCTGGATTATTCTTCCTGATAGGGCAAAAACTGCTCTGGGTTTTCAGCAGTGGCAAAAAAAAAGATATTTCGGACTGACAATTTTACAGGTTAGTTTAATTGTATACACCACATTTATATTATAGGATTAAACAATTGAACGGTTCCAAAAACCAAAAGTATACTTTTCCTTTAAGTGCTTGGGAATCCAACACCCTTTAGGATTCCCAATTTCAAAACAAAATGGTCAGAAACTGGGCTGTTAAAGGTTGCATTGAGTCAGTAGTGTTTAGTGACTTGTGTCTCTCTGAACAAGGATTCATATATTGGGTACATCCAATCAACCTGCAATAAGCCACTGTTATTATCTCCTTTGTGTAACTCCCATAAGGCTGTGACACTCTCTCAATGGTGCAAGGGATATTTGGATTTGAAGGTCAGACAGATCTACATCAATGCCCTTTTTTTTTTTTACTCTCCCCTTGATTTGTTTGCCAGGATGTGTTCAATTGGCCCTGTAACCTTGTGGCAATAACACAATGTCAAGTGGTGTGCACTTGTAGCAAGTGTAGAACTAGAAGAGGATTGTTGTTGGATTGTATGGGTCCTTAGGCTGGATGTTTCCTAGTAAAGCAAGTGCTGAATTTCAGCAGAAAATGTTGTTTAATTACAGATTATCGATTGTAGGAAAACGCGAGAAGCATCACCTTTTTGTGGTATGCAAAATCAAATTGAAATTATGTTGTGTTTAATAGAAAATATTCCGATTTCTGTAAAGTACATGTAGTGTAGTCGAGCAAATGCATACATATTTAAAGTCAGTGGACACTATTGGTACTTGTCAAAGACTAGTCTTCTCACTTGCTGTATCTCAACATGTGCAAACAAACCTGTGAAAATGCGAGCTCAATCAGTCATCAAAGTTGCGAGATAATAATGAAAGAAAAAACACCCTTGTCTCACGAAGTTGTGTGGTTTCAGATGCTTGATTTCGAGACCTCAAGTTCTAAATCTGGGATCTCAAAATCAACTTTGTTGAAAATTACTTCTTTCGCGAAAACTACTCCACTTCAGAGGGAGCGGTTTCTCACAATGTTTTATGTTACCAACCTCTCCCCATTACTCTTTTCCATGTAAGGTTTTATGCTAATACTTATTTTGAGTAATTACCAATAGTGTCTACTGCCTTTAACTCAAAGCAATTCCCCCCCCCAAAAAAAAATTAAAAAAAATAAAGATGAAACCACTGAAAATATTAGCTCTTTAGAAGGGCGCCAAACCAACAGATAAACTAAAATCATTTAAAATGCCATGCAAAGGTGCTGGATGAAATAATTCCCTGTATGAGGATTCAGTCAGCTCTAGAATCCTATCCGAACCAGACTCTCACTACTCATTATGTACAACACCTACGGAGTCTTATCTTTCCTACCAGTTGATCATAGTGTTCAGCAACCCTCACAATGTGATCAACCTCCCTGAGGCCCACCGAGGGGTTCACTTACTCTCAGGCTTGTGTAGACTTGACTCAAGTCCCAATCCCGTGAGAGTCCTTTTATATTCAGTCCCATCGCCTGTTTGTGCGGCCAGCATCCCAAAACCCACAGTATCAACATTTCAATGGTGAGGGCGCACTGCTTTACGACTTGTTTGGTAGTTGGCGCGATATGCTTAAAGGGACCTCTCGCACGAGAACGGGACTTGAATTAAAGGCAGTGGACACTATTGGTAATTACTCAAAATAATTATTAGCATAAAACCTTACTTGGTAACGAGTACTGGGGAGAGGTTGATAGTATAAAACATTGTGAGAAATGGCTGAAGTAACGTAGTTTTTGAGAAAAGTAATTTTCCACGAATTTGATTTTAAAACAACAAATTTAGAATTTGAGGTCTTGAAATCAAGCATCTGAAAGACCACAACTTCGTTTGATAAGGGTGGTTTTTCTTTCATTATTATCTCACAGCTTCGACACCCAATTGAGCTCAAATTTTCACAGGTTTGTTATTTTTTGCATGTGTTGAGATTCACCAAGTGAGAAAACTGGTCTTTGACAATTACCAATAGTGTCCACTGTCTTTAAAGGGACCTCTTGCACGAGAACGGGACTTGAATTAAGTCTGAGGCTTGTGAATCGATCGGAAAGGTCTCTTCCATACACCATGTAGCTTCATGCTCTATCCTTAATACCCCTTTCTTCCCCAATCTCGCTGTGTACTCAATAACTACTGCGCGGATAACATGTTTTTGATGGAACCTAGTGAAGGCATGAAGCTATTGTTTGTTAGCCACTGGTCGTTAGACAACCCAAGGTGATGTGCAGCGCTGCCAGGGGCGAATTTCATTGTGCTGCTCTAACGGTCATGTAGATTTTTCTGCTCACTTTAGCATAATAACAAAAATTGATTTTAAGCGCGAGTGTTTTCTTTTCTTCATGGGCTAGCAAGAAAATCAAGTGGCCAGCATGGGCATACACCATCATGGATTTGCATTGGTACGTCATTCGTGTGACAAGGTTGTTATTTCTTTCATTATTAATTTTGCAACTTTGACGATCGAGTGAGCACAAATTTTCACAGGTTTGTTATTTTATGCATGTTGAGATACACAAAGTGAGAAGACTGGTCTTTGACAATTAACCAATAGTGTGCAGTGCCTTTAAAGTCACCTGAAAATATATATTTTTTTTTTTCTACAAACATTAGAGTATATATGTTTGTGAACAATAAAATAATTTTTTGAGTAATTGTTTGTAACGATTTATATGTTTGAAAAATAGATAAAGTTGTTTGGGGGGTGACTCCGCCTACCCCTTTTGTGACATCAATCGAGGCAGACTTTGCCTCGATCGAACATTGAACACACCCCCGTGCAAGTACATGAAAGTCCTAGTCGTGAGTTTGTACGTTTCGAAAGCATTTTTTTTTCTTGCATTTTTCCGACAATGTCGACCAGTGTATATTGCTGCTGGATGCAGCAAAACAACTAAAGATGGGGTCAGTTTGCAAAGTGGTCCGGTCCGACGTATTTTCCAGCGATCTGTGCAGCAAACACTTCGAGCCGTCGAAATACACCACACATTTTGACATGAAGAGAAAAGTTCTTTTCTAAAACATGACGCCATCCCAACAATTTTTCCAGCTGGTGGAAAGTCGAAGAAGGTACCTGAAAGACATGACGAACCTAAAGGAGCATTTGCCTAAAAATTGGGTATTGTTTAAACTTTGAGGGCATGTTTTTAGCTTGTGCCAAGCGTCACTATCTTGTGTTGGCACTGCATGCGATTAACTGTGCTGGGTAATCCGATAGGACCGTCCGCACAGCAGCCATACAGTGCGCGCAGTCTGCTCCGTGACCATAGTTCTGTACATTTAGGCATCATACCGATCAGGTATCCAGACGTAGTGTAAGGGGCCAGACTACTCATTTTCTCTTCAAATATCGCGCCTTAATTGACGTCACGAACAGCGCCCTCTTGGGTCGGGCCTACTTTTAAATTTGTAAATAAAATTGAAACAAATTTTTTAGAACCTTAGTTAACTGTTTGTTCATGTTCCAATATTATCAAAAAACATTTCAGTGACAAATGCAAAATACCACTTCCAGATGACTTGAATTCTATTTTCTATACATACATGTAGAAGCCCGCTCATCAGAAAATACAGTTCTAATCCAATTTGGCGACATACATGTACATGTAGGGCGGTATTCATATAGGGACAGTCTTGGTGTAGGTTATTTGGAGACCTGTCACACTGTACAGCAGCAAACACTGACCATGCACTGACCATGGAGCTACATCTATTACATGTAAAGTAAGCTTTGTAAGACAGGTTCACACTTTCATAATCCATGCCTGCCGAAATTGATCAGAACAATAATCTATTCGTAATCCTGGACTTCATTCTGGGCATTGGATGATGATGCACAGAGCCAGCAACACTGAGTTGTAGCGCCCATCAATCTGGTGATTTACAATGTAGCCTGAGCTATTAGCCTGTAATTTATGATATGTGACCCAGTCAGTGGTAGCACAAAGCTTCAGTCATTTTGCCTTTTGTGACTGGAATGAATAGGACCAACATGTGTACGTGTACACTGTATAGGCAATGAGCTGCGCATTATGTATGTTAACGGTACAAACTGCTTACAAACGATAGATTCGTACATTGTATACAAGTGTGAAAGTTGGGCTACATAACTTTCAGGAGACTTAAGTCGGGTTCATACTTCCTGCAAATGCGAAAGCGATGCAAATTTGAAGTGAATTTGACATCACAACTCTCCTTTCGTAGCGAGTTGAGCAGAGTTGAACTGCTGTGAATTATTCGTTGTGATTTTGTGACGTCTACGTTCGCTTCACATTCGCATTCACAGGAAGTATGAGCCGAGCTTACTTCCCGGTTCCAGGAATAATTAAGTGTTGTGGTGTGGATGTGCAAGCCTTTGGAACAATGTTTAAAACAATAGCAATAGTTTGCAGTTTAAAGCCATCGGACACCTTCTGAACAGAACAAAAATTCAAAGTTTAGAAGATTACAAATAAATTACAGGGTTTACAGAAGGGTGAAAGACTTCCCTTGAAATATTTTTCCATGAAATGCCCTACTATTTGAAGAAACATTAAAATAGTTATTAAATTCTCGATATATGGAGAATAACAGATTTATTTTAAACACATGTCATGAAACATACGGAAACAAGGGTGGGTTTTTTCGTTATTTTCTCACGACTCTGATAACCGACTGAGCCTAAATCACAGGTTTGTTATTTTATATAAGTTGTGATACACGAAGTGTGGGCCTTTGGACAATACTGTTTACCGATGTTGTGCGACTACTTTAAAGGGAAGGTATGCCTAGATACGTTTTATTTTCTTAAAAGTAATGGCGATATAGAATAAATTTCTAAAATAAAATTGCACAAAAAAGAATCATGTGGGTGTAAAACAAGAATATGAAATTGAGCTAAACAAAATAAAATTTTGTTGACCATGCAATTTTTTTTCTTGAGCTGTCTGATAAGCCTGGAATTTCAGTTATGTTTTGGTAATGAAATTTATCCTGCAAAGGGCAACTCGGAAACTACTAGAAAATAAGATTTGCACAAAAACAAGGGCATTGAAACACTGGATTCTCTGGCCTGCGTAATTCCTGACGTGTTTAATTTGTTTCATGCCAGTGCATCTCCATAAATGGCTGCAAATTTCCCTTTTCAAAACTACGCATGGCTGCTTTTCAATTCATCCCTCACGGATTAACAATGCAACTGGCACATGGCATACCTGTTATACAGCTGAAGTTTACAAGCTATAAAAATCCCAAACCGCAGAGTGCTCTGTGTATGGTGGGTGCCGTTGGCTGTGTACACAGAATCAGCATAATACAAGTGAAATACTGAAAAGATACACGCTTTAAATCAGATTAGCCCTCAGAAGTACGTAGGTTTTTAAGTGCAGTGTGCATTTATGCAATTTATGCATTTTTTTGTTCATTCTTGTTTGGATTTACTTATACTGGCCTTCTTGTACATTGTAACCTGTGTTATGAAGGGTATCATCATTTAAAATGGACTCGGTGAAGTCTGGTGTTTCTGAAGAAATTCTGTTCAAAATATTTGAAGCTGAAAAACACTTCAGGACTGAAGCTTTTCTCAGGCATCTGGAAGCATACATTTGTGCAACAAGGGTGTATTTTCTTTCAAGATTATCTTTCAACTTTGATCGCCAAATTGAGCCAAAATATTCACAGGATATGAATTTTATGCATCGTATAAGTTACTACAAGTGAGAATACTGGTCTTTGATGATCAAAAGTGCCCAGTGGTGCCTTAAAACATCCTTAAATCATTCAGCCTGAATCACCTCGCTTTGCTTGAATTTGAACGTTTTGTGGGTACTGAATCCACAAATTACCCACACTGAAGGTCTAGCCTACAAAGCTTATGTTGAATTAATATCAGAGTTGAGCATTTTGATAGACAGCTGCTTCTCAGAATGCTGCCTTTTAAAGACACTGGACACTAATGGTAATTACTCAACGTAAGTTGTTGGCATAGAATCTTACTTTGAAACAAGTAAAGGAACGCTGAGAAACGGCTCCCTCTGAAGTAATGTAGTTTTTGAGAAAAGTAATTTTCCACAAAGTTGATTTTAAGACAGCAGAATTAGAATTTGAAGTCCCGAAATCAAGCATCTGAAAGCACACAACTTCGGTGTATTTTCTTCCATTATTATCTTGCACTTTCGACCGACCAATTGAGTTCAAATTTTCACAGGTTTGTTATTTAATGCATGTGTTGAGATACACCAAGTGAGAAGACTGGTCTTTGACAATTTGTACCAAAGGTGTCCAGTGCCTTTAAACAGCTCTGTGAAACTAGGCCTTGATCGATTCAAAATTAACTAGATTACCTGCCTTGAACAGTCTAAATGGATGACCAACATAGCTCTCTGTTCACAGTGAATCTGAGGAACGGAGATTTATTGCCGTTACCCTTTTTACCTTCAAAGTCTGGAGGTTGATGATAATGGAAAACAGAATTATGGATCACCATTTGAAATTGAAAAAAGGTTTTTTTTAAAGTAGAAAGTGAAACAAATTCATTGAAATAGGTATGTACTGTACATGTACATATAAGTTCATTTATTTTCTCTCCATAATACATGAAAAGGATGGATTTGTTATATGCAACCCCCCACCCCCAACACACAAAATAAACAAATGCTACAGTGTTGTAGTGTACAGTGTAAGTGCAGAATTTTGAGCGGTCAGGTTGGCATAGTGGTGTTTCCTCACCTTCCACCTCTACATGTACAGGACCCCGGTTTGAATACAACCGAGGGACCCACTACATGGATTGGGTTTTCAATCCCAGCCTGACTGCGTAGGTTTTCCCTGGAATATTTCTCTGGGGGTTTGCTTCCGACATCTAAAACTGAAACTTCCTTCTTTGTATTCTATCTATCCAATTGGGTTATTAAGTTTCATTTTCTGAAAATCCTTGGCTCCACGACCAAGAATAAATGCAAATAAATTCTGTGATAAGCAAAGCCATGAAACTGGACCTTGATCTAAAAGCACACAAAAAATGCTAAGCACAGACCCACTATTGCTAAGCAGATATAGGTTACCAGCCAAAAGTCCATAAAGTTTACATTATTGTGACCGCTGCCCCACCCATTTTTTGCTTAGGAAACTAAGCAGTATTTTTGCTCGAAGGTTTGATTAAATTAGGCCCAGATCTGGAGTTCAGGATATTTGTAAAAGAAAAAATACTACTTATAAATGCACTTTTATGAATGAGTCTTTGAGGAATTCTAGAAATAACAACAATGGCTCCCATTTTACTCACATAATATTATGAATCATTTGCCATGGTCAAGGTCACAGCCATCAAATGATGAATGAAAACCTATAATGTGATAAGTTATAATGGAGCTCAAACGGAATTTTCACTCGGCCAGTAATTGACTGTATGAATTAAATACAGGCATCAGACAGGATTTGATTGGCATGACTGCTCAACCTTTTACGTTATGTAATTAAAATCAGACACTTTGGCAACAATTTACCAGACATGAACCAGACATTTTCCCCATTATGATTTACGAGGTAGAGAAGTAAATAAAGACAAACATTCTCAGTTCGTGGCCCAACTTCATTGGCTCTGCTTGTAAACCGCAAGCAAATAATCGGGGCTTATGGAAGCAGGGAATTCCATGCTTACATCAAGCAAATTTCACGGGTTGTCACAGAATTTTTGATGGTGCACATGCTTACTCAAGCATTTTTTTGCTTACACAGCTACCGAAATTCGGCGCTTGTACAGTAAGCGGAGAATGGTGAATCAAAAGCTGAATCACAGGGGAAAAAATGGCATTGAATATTGATTCCCCCCCCCCTGTCATGAAATTAAATTTGCATAGAACGCGTGCAAACTGCAAAGCTTAATATGAGCAGGTCTCTATAATGCCACCAGGCCTGATAATTTAAGGCAATTGTGCCCACTGGCAGTGCATTCATTGGTGCTTCTTCAAATATTGGAGAAGACAATTTAATTTTCCTCGGAGTGGTGGCCTTCAGTTCTTCAAGGAATAAAACGGCCTTGGCGTGTTGTGGCTGAATGGATTAGAGCACATGTCACAAGCTCTTGTGTTTCTGATCAGTAGAGTGTGGGTTCGAGTCCCGGTCATGACACTTAATTGTGTCTTTAAAGGCAGCGGACACTATTGGTAATTACGTACTTGTAATTATTAGCTTAGGTTGATAGTATAAAACATTGTGAGAAACGGCTCCCTCTGAAGTGACTTAGTTTTCGAGAAAGATGTAATTTTCCATGAATTTGATTTAGAGACTTCAGATTTAGAATTTGAGGTCACGAAATCAACCATCTGAAAGCACACAACTTTGTGTCACCAGGGTGTTTTTTCTTTCAATATTATCTCCCAACTTCGACGACCAATTGGTTGCATACATGTGTACTTAAAAAACGTAGCTCTACGATACCTTGCAGGGAAATACTGACAGAGCATCACTGAGTGAGAGATATGAGTGCTACACTAAGCAGTCACTATTGTTATTATTGGAATATTTATTATTATTTTGTACCCTGGTACCCAACACATAAGTGAAGACCTGGCTCAGCTGTGGCAGGCATAATTAATTTAAGACGATCCATCCAAGAGGAACTGGGGTTCCTCCCTTTACCTGTTAAAATACTTGCCATTTGACAGAACAGATGTTGTAACGTGGGGTGTCGTGGCCGAGTGGACAAGACTAAGAGCACCGAACTCAAGCTCTGATGCACTGTTCAGCTGAGTGTGGGTTCGAATTCTGGTTGTGACACTTGTGTCCCTGAGCAAGACACTTACATGTAACTACGTGTATACTTGCTTCTCTCCACCCAGGGGTAAATGGGTACCTGTGAGGGCAGAGATGATTCTTGTGATTGGTTTAGCCGAGTAGCGCATATTTTCGCACAGGCTGTATATTCCCCAGGGAGCTAAGATGGATTTCCAGTGGTCTGGATAGTGGAACAGCAACTTTGTTCTGAGAAAAAAAATGTTTGTTTTCTTCCGAAATGCTTTTTAAAATCTAGAAAATAGAATTTGGAGGTCCCCAAAATAAATGTTGCATAAAGTCCAGGCTGTCAAACTGAAAGCATTTAAACCTTTTTTTTTTTTTTTTTTTACTACTAGAATGGGATCACCTAATTTGAGTTTTTTACTGGTTGGTTTTATCATGGAGGAAGAATGGTATTTATTACCATTTAATGTGAGTTTTCAGAGGATGGAAATTAAATTACCCAATTCCGAAATGCCAATAACGATCCCTTTAATAGAAGGACTACATGCTGTCCTATAATATTGTAGACATGATATCCACTGAAGCGGCTTGACTCTGGTAACAATAATTCACCAATGCACAAATTAGATTGAGTAAAAAATAGTCCGAGCATCAATTCCAGATAAGATCATAGTAGGGCCACGCACAGTATAAGAGCTCCATGATACAGCTATGGTTATCAGACACTGCAAGATCTGTCACTTCTGATAGCTTTTTCACCTATGTGAGTGTTTTTATTAACGCTGCGGACTGTCAATAAGGGTTAGGTACACACGCAGGAAGAAAAGAGATGCTGCATAGCTACAGCTGAGCGCTGTAACCTGATTTACAAGAATGCTCATCTGGGTGTACTTTCCCGTTTGACAATGTCTGGAACTGACTGCTTGGAACATGTAGCTATGCATTTTACATTAGAGTAAAAGACTTGGAGATGTTTAAAGGGAAGGTATACGTTTGGTTATCACTCATAAAGGCAAAATCTTTGGTTAGAAGACTCCAGCAGCATTCGATAGTTTTCCCTTTGACAATTGAATGAGTACTAAAAAAAAACACGATGTCCACAGATTTACACTGAACTTACACAGTTTGAAGATAATGATGGTAGAAAGCTTCCCTGCAAGTAATACCTGCTGAGGTGCTGTACTTTTTGAGAAATGAGTAAAACAATGTCATGAAAATAATTTTCGTCTCAGTGATCATGACACAAAAATTATTTTGGAATGTAAAAATGTACTTCAAGTTCATGACATTGTTTTACTCATTTCTCAAAAACTACAGCACCATAGCAACTAATATTTTAAGGTGAGCTTTCCACTACCATCACCTTCAAATGATGTCAGTTTAATGTAAATAAGTGGACATTGTGTTTTTTGTTACTGGTAATGTCCAGTGTACTGCAAAGGTGGTAGGCCTCATGCAGTTGTTGTCTGAAACAAAATTTGGCAATTAGCAGTGAGGCAGTTATCCATAATCTCAGTCTGGTTCCTGATGAGAACTTTGCATTGTACTACTTGTTACTTTTCAGTTGACTGTACTCACTTTAACAGGATTATCCATCACCTTAATCCTGCTGCTTCAGCTAATCTATTCATGTTGGATTTCCAAGTGACAGACAAGTTGAACATAAAGCAGCAAACAGGGCCTGGTTCTTTTGTGAAAGGGAACAACAAGCTGAAGCTGAGTGCACTTTGGGAAAGGCATGATCCTCCCTTCCTGGCCTTAAATTCCCAGGTGATTCTTAAAGGGAGGGTACACGTTTGGTAATTGTCAAAAATCAGTCTTCTCACTTGGTGTATCCCAACATAAGCATAAAATAACAAGCCTGTGAATATTTGAGCTCAATTGGTCATCGAAGTTGCGAAAAAATGATAAGAGAAAAAAGCACCCTTGTTGGACGAATTTTTGTGCTTTCAGATAGGAATAAAAGACTTCTGGCTAGAGTCTTTTATTATTTGAGTGAGAAATAATAACCTCTTTCTCAAAATCTATGCAACTTCAGAGGGAGCCGTTTCTCACACTTAGTGTTTTATACTATCAACTGCTCTCCAATGCTCGTTACCAAGTCAGTTTTTAAGTTCATGTTTGTTTTGAGTAATTACCAAACGTGTACCTTCCCTTTAACAAGTAGGCCTACCTGCTGACTTCATTACCCATGCGATTCTCAGACCTGATACTTCACGAAGGCAACCAAGGCGATTGCCTCCATGCCCGCGGGTCATTGCCTTATAGTGTCATTGAAATGCTCTGAAGAAATTTACAATTTCCTCTTACATGTATGGTGCCCTTTAACTGAGGAGAAAATAAGAGTAACTATAAATATAAATATGAATAGTAAACCTGCGGGTACAACCATGAGTAAAATCTCTTTTGAAGAAGTGGTGGCTCTGAAACGAGCCAGTTTGCTCTCGACGTTTTGAACAGTATACTCTGCTCTAATCAAGATTCTGAGCTATAAGTCCTGCACGTTCTTGTGGATTCCCCCCCCCCCCCCCCACCCCAAAAAAAATTAAAAAATAAAATAAAAATGAGCCCTGTGACTGTGAACTTCATGATACATTGCATACATTTCAACAGGACTCTACAATCACAGGGTGCATGTAGGTAGGGCATTCTAATAATTTTTGTTTAACTTGAGTTGTTCTTCCTCCAGCCAGACAAGCACCTGATCATTTTATAGATTTAAGGTGTTGTTTAGACTCCGAATCAATATAGACCTTTGCTGCATGCAGTCGTTTGGACTTCACCTGTGCCTATTTGAGATGCACGCAAATTATTATAGAGGCTAGGTTGTTGGGCACGGTTGGCTGGCTGCCTAAGGGCCATGTCACACAAGGCAATTTACAGGCAACCATTTCCAGGCAACCATTTACATGTACAGGCAACCATTTCCAGGCAATTTCTAAGAAGAAAAGCACATCAGACATTGTTTCACAAATTACTCACATGCTACCAAAGTGGTTCTGTAGCCTGTATGTACTCCATAACAGTGCTGGCAACCTACATTGTACGCTGAGTGAATGTTTCATGACTCCGTCATTTAAGCTTAATTGGCTTGTTGAAAAATAAATTTTAGATTGTTTAACGCAACATTTCTTTGTGTTATTGCTTTATTAAAAACATTCAAACTTGGCAGCCAGAGACTGAATTGCGTTTTAAATTACAGAGCATAAGAAAATATATATAGACTATTTTTAAAATTACAGAAAAACATTAAGAAATATAAAAATATTTATTTAAGTACAATTTCAAAATACAAGATATTAAAAGACTAAAATACAAAAATACTGTCCACTGGGAAGGCATAATATACTTCTTGGCAAGAAGAAGCATATACTCTGATAAGTCTGAGGCATATAAAAAAATAAGGATAGTTTCTTAATACTTGCAAAGAGCATGGAGGAAGGAATAGAAGGAGCTCGAACGAAGGGACTTCAAAAGTCGAACCTGCGGTACGCGGTCGTGTAACAACACCTCGTAATCACCGATATACCTTATACAGACAATGGGCAACCTGGCGTATGTGAGTTTGCGCGTGCGCACTTGGTTCTTCACTCAACCATGGTGTCGTATGTCATATGGATATAATACAGAAAAACAACTTTTTTGAGACCTGATAAAAATTGTGTACACTTGTGCTCACCAAATCGAAAAACACAATTGAATACCAACCACCCTCGTGTGCGAATACCCAAATTTTGAACCACCGCTAGTGACCGGAAAGTAAAAAAAAAAATGAAAAAATATGCCATGATGTTTCAGTGAAACACCACAAACAGTAAATGAAAACGTGTAATATTCACAATTCTTGTCTCCAATGATTCAACTTTACACGAAGGCAACGGTGCAGAGTGGCGGTACCGCACGTTCTGTACAAAGAAATCTAATCCTGCTCGTTAATCGGCCGTCCAGCTGGAGGTCTCCTATCTTTTTCCACTAGTTCGACGGGGGCATTGTCAGGGTATTCTTTTGTTACTCTGCGGTTTTGCGGGTAGTTCGAGCTCCTTCTATTCCTTCCTCCATGCAAAGAGGCACCAAGGCCAAGACCATGGGGCAAGAGAGGCAATGGCCTCTGTTATTCGAGGCCTGCTGTACGGGGATCTACATGTGTAGACTTGCATGGTTGAGGATTGATTAAATGTAATGAATAATGCATAGACCTCATCACTTATTATCACTACACACTGAAGAAGCCCGGTACTCTGTACACTCAATTACAAGTGATTGATCAGTTGCGGTGACCGGTCATACTCATAGCTCAATCAGAACTACATTTATTTGTTTTTAGAATGCCAGAGGAAAGTCAGCAGTCGCGTCACTGGTGAGGCCGGAGGCATTGTGCAGAATTGTTCTATAATGAAAAGTTTATGTTTAAAACATGAAAACATGTGTGTGTGCATTTTTCCTTTTCATGTTGAACAAAATCTGTGTTTTGAAAATTGTTTGCATTTACAGGCATGATTCTTCATGGAGGCAACAAAAGGTGATTGCCACCATGCCCCCTGGTCATTGCTTTGGTGCCCTAACAATGCTGTAGTAGATCTTTACAATTTCCTCATAGAGTGTCCTTTACCAAGGAGAAAATGCCTTGGTGCCCTTGCCCCTTCAAAACGAAGCATACAGGCCCGCATTTAAAACCCCAAACCCCCAAATTCAAAATTCTGAAATACACTCACTCACTACACCTTGTGTTGATATTTATCAAATAAACTGGGTGAAATTCTGTAATTTCTACGTGCATAATTTGCAATATTCATGAACCGTGTTTGCTGTGAGGTGTCCACTGCATTGGCAGTACCCCAAGCTTGTTATTAAAGGAACAGGTTGCCTTGGATCGGGCGAGTTGGTTAATGAACAACGTTTAAAACCATTTGAAACCGTTTGTTTAAAATTGCAAATGGTTAGAAAAATATTTTAACAGTAGAATGGTTGCCTTGGATCGGGCGAGTTGGTTAATGAACAACGTTTAAAACCATTTGAAACCGTTTGTTTAAAATTGCAAATGGTTAGAAAAATATTTTAACAGTAGAATATAATGATCCACACAAGTATCACTCAAAATTGCATGGCCCTTTTACGTCTCGAACTAACACGATCGGCCATTTTATGGAGTCAAAATTTTTACTCCACAGAGGGCTGACCGTGTTTCTTTGCGACGTAAAAGGAACACCTTGCAATTTCGAGGCATGTTTGTGTGGATCATTATATTCTACTTTTAAAATACCTATCTTCAACCATTTGCATTTCATAACAAACGGTTTCAAACGCTTTTTAAAGACCAACTCGACCAATCCATGGCAATGTATTTAACCTGTTCTACAAACTGGTTTTCATATCACTGTATAAACTACATTATGTAGCCTTATCCAGGTCCTGCGGGAAATCCACTAGGCATATTACTTGGGTGGGATTCAAAACCCACAACCTTTGCTATTCTAGAGCAGATGTCATAACATTAGACCAACGAGCCTTGCTAGGTAGCTTTGAGGTCATTGGAAGTAGTAGTACAATGTATTATACCAGCAGGTACTGCAATTTTTTTTAAATAAACATTAATTGATTGGACATTATGTTTTTAAAGACAGTGCAGGAACAGTAATTAACAAAAATTTAAATAATTGATTAGTTTCAATTTGAAATTTCACTGATTGGGAAGTTTATTCGGCCCTAATCCTCAGACGTATTCCAATCTAATTTCAATCATACTGCATTTGATTAAATTATTGTACACAAATACAATGTGTGTGGTGTACATACATACAAATGTATTCTTTTAGATCTCTGAGAAAGACGTCAGGGCTTCAGGCCTGAAGTCTTTCTTAGATTCAAATATTTGATTGAGAAATTACCTCTTTCTCAAAAACTACATCACTTCAGTTTCTCACATACATATACTATCAACAGCTCTCTGTTGCTTGTTACTGTTGCTCGTTACCAAGTAGCTTTTATGCTAATATGTATTTTGAATAATTGCCAAACAAGTTCAGAGCCTCTTTAGAGACCCTGGACACTATTGGTGATTGTCAAAGACCAGTCTTCTCACTTGGTGTATCTCAACATTACATGCATAAAATAACAAACCAGTGAAAATTTTAGCTTAATTGTTCGTCAAAGTTGCGAGATAATAATAAAAAGAAAAAAAACACCTTCTCATATGAAGTTGTGTGCATTCAGATGCTTGATTTCGAGACCTCAGATTTGAAATTTAAAAATTGCATCTTTTACAAAACTACGTCTTTTCAGAGGGAGCCGTTTCTCACAGTGTTTTATACCATCAACCTCTCCCCATTACTTGTTACCAAGTAATGTTTTAGGCTAATTATTTTGAGTAATTACCAATAGTGTTCACTGCCTTTAACGGAGAACACTGATGTTGCATCAATGTTCTGAAACTTCCTGGAGTGGTACAACCTCATCCCCAGAAACAACCATTGGCCTTCAAAACCTTACATCAGTTTGTCTGTCCTTGTTGAACTTGTCTAAATTGGGACTAACTCATCATTTCCCATGAATCACCAGGAGGGGTAAAACATGGAAATTGTACCTTTCCTTCTGTTCATAGCGATACTTGAAAAGTACAAGTTAAAGAAATGTTCTGTTGGTCTTCTGTGCAGTGTTTTATTCATGTCTCGTAGATCTCAAGTTGTTTCCCTCACTCGATGTGAATAACCAACAAACTCAAAGGGTGGTATTTGCAGAGAAGCTGCTGTCAAACTGCTATTAATCATGTATGAACACTCCTGAAGGAAAACAAAAATCTCCCACACTTTACTTACTTGTAGTGAAAAGATCCACAGACAGAAGTATGTATTTTGGGTTGCACCCCAAAAACATTGTGTGGGTTGCACCCAACAATGTTTTTAACATAAAAGATTAAAGAAAATGGATTAATGTGTAGGAAACACCTGGGGTAAGCCAACAATGTTGCTCTACTAAACATGTCTGTGTCTAAATACGATTGATAAGTTTGTCATTTCTGTTATTGTCTGTTGTAGATGGACCGGCGGGTGAAGCTGGTGGATCTGAATGAGCAGATCTGCTGTAAGCTGTGTAATGGCTACCTCATTGACGCCACAACTATCACAGAGTGCCTCCACACATGTAAGTAATCATAATAATAACAACCAGTTTTTATACAGTGGTTTTCACGACCGAAGGGCATCTCAAAGCGCTACCAAAATTACTACCCCTAGTCACTGGGGCTTACTCATTCCTTAAACCATCTCAGCTCCCTGGGGAGTATACAGCCTGTGCAACATTAGTGTGCGCTACTCGGCTAAATCAACCACAAGAATCATCTCTGCCCTCACAGGTACCCATTTACAATTCACAAAATGTTGCTGGTAAAGTACCTTTAAGCTTCTCATATTATACACATTTTAATAACACTTTTAAGTACGGAACACATATTTTTGTTAACACAAACATTTACAAAATGTTGCGTGTAAAGTACCTTGATGCTTCTCATGAATGCACATTTCTTAAAAAACTTTATAAATAAGGGATACATACACGTACTTTTGTAAAAACAATTTACAAAATGTTGCTTATAAATTACCTTGATGCACATTTTTTAAATACTTTTTTTTAAGGATACTCTTTTACCATGCAATGCTTCTCATAAATGCACATTTAAAAAATACTTTACTTTTGTAAAATAACTTAGAAAATGTTGCTTGTAAAGTGCAATTAGCTACGAGGCACAAGACAGTTTAATAAGCGGCCGAGTGATCCGACACTCTTTTCTCTTTCGGTTGATTGTCAGTGGCAGCACAATGTACACACACCATCCGCACCTAACCGAAGCAGCTGCAATTCAATACCAACCCACTCTGTAGTGCCTCTCCAATGGACAGCCTATTAGATCGAACACAATCACTGCTCTCATGAGGATTTGCACTATTGACTTTACATTTCACATTAATGAACCATGGTGGTTGCGCCAGCGAGCAACCCCCCCCCCCCCACTCCTCCTTGCCTAGACACAATGAACGTGTGAAAGGCATTCAGCGAGCGTTGAAGGTGGTAGGCGCGAGACAATGTTCTGGGTGTGTACACAGTCGGAATGCATTAAACTCCCTTTTCGGAGTGGAAGGAGGTTTTTTAAATTAATTTATTGAGGAGACTCTGAATGTATTCATTTCAGCCTTACATATTATATGAATTTTAGAAATGCCTCCTCGATTGTATTTCAGTAAGTGCTAAGTGCAGTTAAAACTCTAAATGATTGCCTTAATTTGGGTATTTAGCGTTGCTTGTATGGGGGGGAAAAAAATTAAAATTAAAATAAAAAAAAATTAATATGCTTACAAATGATTGTATATTCTTGGACAAATGATTGTAAACTATCAAAATGCACTTTGAGCATGAAGGTCTGCATACTTAATTACACAAAGTATCGAATTCATCAGGAACTAATTTCAAGTAGGGGTTTAAAACAGAAAACAAATTATTGCTCAGAAAATCTTCCCTAAAAGAAAAACATTTGCAGAGGAACACGTATCAGACGTATCGTAGGACGTCCTGTTTTCAAGGTGTCCCTAAAATCGAGGCAAATCTTTTACATCTCTACGCGCGATGTAAACTCAAAACAAATGTGACCCCTGTTGAAGTCATCGAAGATGAGTGCGTGGTGTGAACATTTTAATGTCCATCAAGGTTTAATATATGTTTTGTTTGCGTACTTATAAAAAAAATGAAGGTAATTAGGGCATCATTTGAAACATGGCATCATTATTATTTTCCAATTCAAAGAAAAAGGCATACACTGAGTACCTCAAAAACAGGACAGGGGAAGTTACATACAAATGTAGCATACGTACATGTACAGTATGCATGTCTGATTATTAGATTAAAAATTTCAAAAAAGAAGTTGGACAGGATAAAACAAAATTCATCCAGATATTTTCTCAAGTGTGGTTTGCTATTTGAATATAAAGAAGCAAAAAAACTGACATGAAAAACAATTGTTTTAAATAATTGTTAATTGTTTTGGAATGGTTGAGGAACAGCTCATTGTATTTTTGACATTTTAAAATATTTTAGATAGAGGTTGACCTCTCCCCACAGACTTGACAAAAGTATGAATTTGTCGGCGTGCACCCTGTGTTAAATGTCTAGGTTTTAACTTTGTGTTGCTTTCCCCACTACCCTTTCCATTTGTCTGCAAACGACAGCATGCTTGAGCTGTGCGCATCCAATGAAATTCACGTCTCATTAACTCGGGGGAACGGCTTTCTCATTCAGATCTAGTGACTCGTAAACTCCATGTTTTAGTGGCACATCCCTGTGATAATGTACATGTAGATATGCACTGGATGGTTTTACAGAACTCCCAACACCTCTCTACTCTATAGCAAATTCTCTGAATGGAGATGTTTCAGGAGAGCTGCCGAAACTACCTGATTCTGAAGAAAGATCCCTGGCAACACCCTAATCTTTCCATGGTCGGATGAACAATTTTGACAACCTCCCTGATTATGGGAATCTTTTTTTTTGCTATTGTATTGAATGTAAATTTCTTAATTATCTCCCTAATTGTTGGACCAAATCTACCTGATTGCTATAGATGCAAATTTTATCGGCGCTGATGTACATGTAAGACTAAGAGGGAGTCATTGTTATGCTGAGCGGCGTTAAGTGCGCTGTGTGCGTACAGGCCTTTGTATGCCTTTTTTAATGTGTGCCGTACATGGACGTTAAACATATTGGTTCTTTGACCGGAACCTACACATAATGTACAGCAAAGTCAGTGTTAAAAATAATTTATAAATTTTGACACAGCGTGTAATTTGTACTACATGTAAAGTTTTGTCACATTACTATACACAATGCACAATAGACGATTAAGTCAGTGTTCAAATTATTTCATAAATTTTGACACCTTTGTCATTTGACTTTCAGCTTACAATGTACATGTTCATGGATGAATGCATTTTTTTTTTTTTTTTTTTTTTATGGCCGAGAAAATTGGGGTTAGCCTCCCTGGCTGTCTGTGGACGATCATACTAAATTTGGGGGAAGAAATATTTTAATGTTACAAGGAGTTGTGTTTGTTTGGTAATGGAACCCACTGTTAATGTTTCGATCCCACATACATGTAGTTGTAGATTTATACCACTAGACTAAGGCGTGGTACTTTCTTTTTAAAGCCATTGGACACTTTCGGTAAAGAACAAAAAATTTTAAAAAATCTACAGATTTACAAATAACTTACAGGGTTTACAGAAGGTAATGGTGAAAGACTTCTTGAAATATTATTCCATGAAATGCTTTACTTTTTGAGAAAACATTATAACAATATCAATTCTCGATAGCGAGAATTACGGATGTATTTTTAACACATATCATGACACGGCGAAAATTGCGGAAACAAGGGTGGTTTTTCCCGTTATTTTCTTCTGACTCCGATGACTGATTGAGGCTAAATTTTCACAGGTTTGTTATTTTATATATAAGTTGTGATACACAAAGTGTGGGCCTTGGACAATACTGTTTACCGAAAGTGTCCAATGGCTTCAAAAGGTGGTAGTGTTTTTGAGATATTGCCAAGATTTTTGAGCAGCTAATATTCATGTGGTGGATTAATCTGCAATTGGAATAGTATACTGTACCATCTGAGCATAGAGCAATATCTGAGAAGTAAGCTTGGGCGATATCACGATATTATCGAATATCGCGATACTAATTTGGACACGATTTCGATATCGGATCGATTTGGTTTTAATCGCAATATCGATGTATTGCGATATATCGATTAAATATAGCAAAATTGCGATGTATTTCCTAGCTGAGACATCTTGCACCCCATAGGTTTGGAGTAAAACCAGAAGAATAGGTCATGAGAACACCTCTCTTATGCTATGACTGTCTCTTCTTCAACTTTCACTGGGAGTTTGAAGACTGATGATGTCAAATTTAATTAAGCGCGATTATATCGAATATCATGATTTATTGTCGGCGATATATTGTGAATAAAATAAATCGATATCGCCCAAGCTTACTGAGAAGTGTTACCGCTGTAACTTTTCTCAGAATCAATTTTTTTTTGAGGGGTTGGAAAGTGATATATTTTTCCATAAACGCAGTACTTCAAAGTGAAATGTTTCTCAATTTATGCACAACAAGAATAATGGATTGGCAACCAAGGACAGGGAAAAGAGGGAAGACAAAGAAGAATGTTGAGAGATGACATAAGGGTACATTTGTATGAATGTATATAACATTTGGTTAGCGGTAACACCATGTGTGTATCTACTTGCCATGTAGAGTTTGTTCTTAGAGAACTGTCGTGCTTTATTCTACAGCCGCGGAGTAGAAAATCGGAGGTTCGGGAGACTTCTCAGTTCTGAAAAGAACTGTCCTGCTTTTTAACTATTACCAGGGCGGATGGTATAGAAAAAAGACTGGACTACTACATTTGTATGCAACAACAACATAGACCAGAACTGAAAGAACTATAAATGAATGGCGTTTACATGATTGAGGTGCCCGTGGCTACATCCTAATGTACACTGGATGAACACAGCCTAAATGATGATGATGATCATCATCATCATAGCACAGGCTGCCATACTGCACACTCAGAGGTGTGATTTCTCAATTTTTAAGCGGAATTCCGTTCTTTATTCTTCCTAAAACATCTAAAAAATATATACATATTATTCCAATTTTTTTGTTGACCCGGGGACCCCCTCCCCCCCCCCCCCCCAAAAAAAAACTATTAAAAAAATATTTTTAATAAAATAGAATTGAATAAAACAAAACCATGATAACACTCCAAATTGCAGATAAAACAAATATTAATATTGGGCTTGTAAGTTTTTGAGCTTGTGCATGCTTAAGATGCGCTTTGCGCTCAAAGTTCAGGTTTTTTCTAAACAGCCTATCACATCCCTGCACACTACATCCACCACTACTGTAGCTTCCATTTGGAAGCACACATACCCGCAGGCAATACTCTCTCTGGCTCCCTGTGTCAACAATCCTCACAGGCTGCTTGTCGCCAGGAGGTGTACAACCCTCGATCGGTGGTGCATCATCATGCAGGCAGGACACTCCTCGCTGCAGTAGATCTAGACCCACGGACAAACCACCGACCAACCCGCCGTCTTGTCTCACCCTGAGTCGGGTCTCCTGGTGCAGAGCAGCGTCGAGGCGCTGTGTTGTGGCCATGCATGTGGAATCACCTGGGATATATTGATTCGACTGGGGCTTTAAATATCAATCAGGCAACAGGAAGAATTTCATTTATTAATTAGTTCATACGGGCAGATGTGTGCGTAGGAATTGGGAGTGCGTCTGTCTGCTGATAATACTGTTTTATTTGGTGACACTGTTTTGCAAGAGAGTAATTGAACGTGTTACCTTGTTGTCTTACTAGATATGATGTGCAATGAAAAAGTGGTTGGCAATAGAGGAGTATTGTTTTTGTAAATGCTGTTTGTTTAAAGACACTCGACACTTTTGGTAATTGTCAAGGACCAGTCTTCTCACTTTGTGTATCTCAACAAATTTGAGCTCAATTGGTCGTCGAAGTTGCGAGATAAGGATGAAAGAAAAAACACCCTTGTCACACGAAGTTGTGTGCTTTCAGATGCTTGATTTCAACACCTCAAACTGTAAATCTGAGGTCTCAAAATCAAATTCGTGGAAAATTACTTCTTTCTCGAAAACTGCATCACTTCAGAGCGAGCCGTTTCTCACAATGTTTAATACTATCAACCTCTCACTATTACTCGTTACCAAGTAAGGTTTTATGCTAATAATTATTTTGGGTAATTACCAATAATGTCCACTGCCTTTGACCACTTCTGTTGTTGTTGATACGTTTGTTGATATTTCAAAAAGAAAAGGCATTCTTTCAGAAATAGCCAACCGGACAATTTGGAGTGGATTTTGACTGGTCCTCATGTGTTTTAACTGGCATTTGGCCAGCGGAACACTTAGGGGAGAATGCCCAATGATGCTCGTGTCTCTCTAACATTACTATAATTTATTCTGCAAGGTATGTACGTGTACATGTATGTGAAGCTACCTTTTGAAGTACAAACCTTTTTTCTTTTACATAGCACCATGTAAAGGTTTATAAGGTGCTGTGGCGCAATATTCTGCCGATCAGACCAGGAACATCATGGCGAACCCCTTCTCTTTTTGATAAGTACACTGGGTTCTTATTATATGGTTTTATATGCTGCCGATCAGACCAGGAACATCATTGCGAACCCCTTCTCTTTACGATAAGTACATGTACACTGGGTTCTTATTATGTGGTTTATACAACAAGTGGGACCTATGGCTGAAGGACGCAGCAATAATGGTTAAGTGTCTTGCTTATAGGGACCCAGATGTCACGACTGGGACTTGAACCCACACTCTGCTGATCAAAAACACCAGAGCTTGTAGTGCGTGTGCTGAGACCTATGCGCACAGTACTGAACATGTGCATGCATGTTCAGAGCTGCAAAAAAGGTCTGTTATGTCTGCTGCTGCCAGCGTCTGAAAATTCTCACATTGGTACTCTGACTTCAGCACAGATGGCTTGCTCTGAATGACTATTTGTCAATAATACAATTCTGTATACCCGGGTATTGAGTGGAGAGACACAGGACTTGCAGTAATTATTATTGGTTTGCTTATCCGGCTCTTTGAAGTCAATTGATACTGACAATATGCTGGGTGGTTATAAAATTAAACCACCAATAAAAGTGATGGTTTACTAATTAAAGTTTGAAGTATAGAGACAGTCAAAGTGGTTTTGTATGAGAATAGCAGCAAATACATGATGGTATAGGACAGTTTAAAAATGTACAGGATCTCAAACAGTGAATGATGGATATAGAAACTACTTGTATCTTGTATGGATGTTTTTTTTCTGGTGGAAGTGCCCTTTGCAAAATGAAAATGGTCCTGCCCTCTCAAGGATGAAATTCCAGGCCTGAATTAGCACTTTAAAAATGTTTTTATCAATTGATTTAACCGTCTTGAGAATGGTTTAGAATGTTTAAAGAAACTACCAATGCTGACAATGTTGTTGATTTTGTTTTAGTCGCCTTGTTCGTTGATTTAATTATAGCAAAAAAAAAAAAAAAAAGGAAACTCACATACTTGTTTTGTTTCTTTATGTAGAGAAATAATATTCAGAAACCTATATTGCCATAACAAGCGCTGGACACATCTGTCCCTCATCAGCCCACATCCCATTAGGTTATAAAAAGCTATGTGTAACAAATGTCCTGCAGTATAATCTAATATACTTGGTATTTATCAATCAATCAATCAATCAATCAATCAATCAATCAATCAATATTTAAACATTCACATGGAGGCATCATCCTAAAAGCTGAGGCTTGTGGTGGATGTGGCCGTTACAATATCTGCACTAAATAGACAAATACATTTAAATACTAAAGTTACGGTAGATAACTACACAAAGGTTTAACCATGGTTAAACAAAGGTATATATAACCCTGGAGCAGAACATGTATGTGAAGTAAACAAAAGGACTAATAATTAAAGGGAAGGTACACGTTTGGTAATTACTCAAAACAAATATAAACTTAAAAACTGACTTGGTAACAAGCATTGGAGAGCTGTTGATAGTATAAAACATTGTGGGAAACGACTCCCTCTGAAGTAACGTAGTTTTTGAGAAAGAGGTAATTTCTCACTAAATAATAACAGATTTTTAGCTAGAAGTCTTTTATTCCTATCTGAAAGCACACAAATTCGTCCAACAAGGGTGTTTTTTCTTTCAGAATTTTCTCGCAACTTCGATGACCAATTGAGCCCAAATTATCACAGGCTTGTTATTTTATGCTTATGATGGGATACACCAAGTGAGAACACTGGTCTTTGACAATTACCAAACATGTACTGTGCCTTTAAACAAACAATACGAATTGGAAAACAAAGATCAGTAAGTATGTAACGGCTGAGCCAACTACCAGTATACAATAGCAAATCAATTATAGAGTGATGAAATGGAAATTTCAGTATTATAAGGTGGTATGGCTTTTGCAAGGGTGCACCACACTAAAATATACTCCCTAGCAACCAGTGCTTAATGCCAAACATTCAAAAGTACTTTTTAAAATAATTCAAAGTCTCTCAGCCTCTTGAAATCCTTTCAAATATATTTTCAGACCACTAAACTTCAGATTTATTTTCAATTTTTGGCAGGTCAGCCATTCAGAGTTTTTGCTAATTACCCCCCGAATTTGTTTTCTTTTTTCCCAAACTGACTTGCTGCCTGTTTTCATGAGGCACTCGTCCAATTCCAAAGCAAAATAGGACGAACTTTAAAGCCTTAATTTATTAAATCTCCTCAAAAGTTGAAACACAGAACCCCCAGGCTGTGATAGATTCTTATAATTACACAATATTTGCATGACTTGTAAAGCACTATTTTTCAAAAGCATCTGTGGGTTTACCAAAAATTATAATTAGCTGTGCGCGTGCATTCTTTGGTGCACCATCAAGTGGCCAGAACACCCCCCCCCCCACCCGCTCTATTTTAGTTCAATCAAATCATTGTTTTTCATTCCCAGAAGCAAATGCAGTTCAAGAGATTGTGCTATTTTCATTCCCCCAACCAAGATGTGCAGAGCAATTGTCCCTGCATCATTACACAATCTTCTGCGGGTTAAAGGAACACGTTGCCTTGGATCGGTCGAGTTGGTCTTTGAAAAGCGTTTGTTATAATATGCATATGGGTAGAAAGATGCTGTAAAAGTAGAATACAATGATCCACATAAACATGCCTCGAAATTGCACGGTTTTCCTTTTACCTCGTCGACTAACACGGTCGGCCATTTATGGGAGTCAAATTTTTGACTCCCATAAATGGCCGACCGTGTTAGTCGACGAGGTAAAAGGAAAACCACGCAATTTCGAGGCAAACTTGTGTGGATCATTGTATTCTACTTTTAAATTATCTTTCTAACCATATGCATTTCATAACAAACGGTTACAAACGCTTTTTTATAGACCAACTCGTCCGATCCAAGGCAACGTGTTCCTTTAAAGGGTTTTGAGGTACTTTTTGTTGGACACAATTAAACAAAATGTCCTCAGATTTACATAAACTTACATGGTTTGAAGATAGTTATGGTAGAAAGCTTCCCTTAAAATATTACTTCCTGGGGTGCTGTAGTCTTTGAGAAATGAGTATAAAACAATGTAACCAAAATAATGTTCATCTCAGAAGACAATTTAGCAGTGTATTTACCAGTACTGGTATTTACTTGACTCTCCAAAAAAACATCGCTCTGTGATGTTCACCTTTTATTTCTCATAAACGTGAAAATTAATGAAGCTGAAACTTCTACAGGTAAATTATATTAAATACATCTTCATTCACAGTGAGTAGGGCTTCGTGTCAATAGCTTGATCTACACGTACAAAAGTAATCAAAACCCTTTAAAAACCTCTTACAAGTGTGTGTTTGAACACAATAAAACCTCATCCTTCAAGTTGGCCTAAAGGTATGCGTCCTTCAACAAGTAATGACTGTGTCACTATGCACCAATATCAAGGCAGTTTGAATTCCTGTATTTCTTGCTCTATGGCGATATGTAGTGTGTGGGAATTATCTTCAGCAGTGTTGTGACAGCTCATTATTTGATTGACACTCTGAGAGGTCAATGGGGGTCAGATGTCTGCATTCCAGACATGCTGAGGCTGTGTTACTGATTGCTGTATTGAATAATAGTGAAGTAGACTGAGAGATAGAGTGATCAATATTTCTTTTGAGGAGAGAGATTTTTGGGGTCTACTGGTGAAGCAGGTGCTGCCATTGTTACCACCCTGCATGTAAAGGGGTTCCAGATGGGGGGCCCTTGGTAGCCTCATTTGGGGGACGAGGCTTCCAATTTGGGTCAAAAGTTTACCTTAATGGGAGACTTTTGGACAGTCCTTTTTAACAGTTCTCGACAGTAGTGAGCGTGCTCAGACCTTTGCATGCAATACTGAGTATGTGCACGCACACTCAGAGCCGCAAAAAAAGGGCTGTTACGTATGTCTGCTGCCCCCAGCGTCTTATAAGTTTTTATTTATTATTGATATCCAATAGCAGATAGCCACCACTTACAGGCATCATTAAAAACTATGTATTAATAAACATAAATATAAATAAAGTTTAAAATTACAGTTACGCAACAATGGGTACCTGTGAGGGCAGAGATGGTTCTTGTGATTGGTTTAGCCATGTAGCGCATATAATTGTCGCACAGGCTGTATACTCCCCAGGGAGCTGAGATGGTTTAAGGAATGATTTAAGGCCCAGTGACCAGGGGTAATAATGTCGGAAGCGCTTTGAGACACCCCGTGAAAAAGCGCTATATAAAAACCGTGTATTATTATTATTATTATTATTATTATTATTATTATTATTATTATTATTATTATTATTATTATTATTATTATTATTATTGTTATTGTTATTGTTATTGTTATTGTTATTGTTATTGTTATTGTTATTGTTATTGTTATTGTTATTGTTATTGTTATTGTTATTGTTATTGTTATTGTTATTGTTATTGTTATTGTTATTGTTATTGTTATTGTTATTGTTATTGTTATTGTTATTGTTATTGTTATTGTTATTGTTATTGTTATTGTTATTGTTATTGTTATTGTTATTGTTATTGTTATTGTTATTGTTATTGTTATTGTTATTGTTATTGTTATTGTTATTGTTATTGTTATTGTTATTGTTATTGTTATTGTTATTGTTATTGTTATTGTTATTGTTATTGTTATTGTTATTGTTATTGTTATTGTTATTGTTATTGTTATTGTTATTGTTATTGTTATTGTTATTGTTATTGTTATTGTTATTGTTATTGTTATTGTTATTGTTATTGTTATTGTTATTGTTATTGTTATTGTTATTGTTATTGTTATTGTTATTGTTATTGTTATTATTATTATTGATAAAAACATTATTATATAGACAAAAATAGAATACAATGATCTTCTCATTGAGCAAAGTGGGCTCCACTCAGGGTTACAAGTTTACCACCAGGCGTTTTTTTTACCATCCACCCAGGTACCAGTTAAAGGCAGTGGACACTGTTGGTAATTACTCAAAATAATTATTAGCACAAAACCTTACTTGGTAACGAGTAATGGGGAGAGGTTGGTACATGTAGTATGAAACATTGTGAGAAACGGCTCCCTCTGAAGTGGAGTGGTTTTTGAGAAAGAGGTAATTTTCCACAAATTTGATTTCGAGACTCAGATTTAAAACTTGAGGTCTCAAAATCAAGCATCTGAAAGCACACAACTCCGTGTGACAAGGGTGTTTTTTCTTTCATTATTATCTTGCAACTTCGACGACCAGTTGAGCTCAAATTTTCACAGGTTTGATATTTTATGCATATGTTGAGATACATCAAGTGGGAAGACTGGTCTTTGGCAATTACCATTATCTTCAAGTACGCGCTAATCCTCCAATCAGATTGGCAGAATGGAGTGGTGATAAAAACCTATATTGCACGGCTAATATCACTACCATGCGTCTTGTGTGTTCTATGTCACGCACCAAGTTTGCTTGAAGATAAATACGTTATCACACGCGCGCTCGTGGAAATACGGAAAATATAGCGCGTCTGCATCCCATATCCAACTCGCCCTTCGGCCTCGTTGGATATGGGACGCAGAGGCGCTATATTTTTCCGTATTCCACTCGCGCTTGTGTGATAACTTATAATAGTGTCCAGTGTCTTTAAAAAGCAGGACAGTTCTTTTCAGAACTGATACTGAGAGGGGCCTATATGTCGCCTAAACTGGTTTAGGGATCACTGATTTTGCTAGCTTGAAGTGACATTAATTTTTCATATTAGTTGATGCTTTGTAATGATCGTAAATCTTGACTCTTTTTTTTTAAATAATTTTTCTTGCAGTTTGTAAAAGCTGCCTGGTGAAGTTCCTGGAGGAGAACAACACCTGTCCTGTATGTCACCTCGTTATCCACCAAAGTCATCCACTCAACTATGTCGGGTAAGTTGACTATAAAGAGCAAGGCCCAATTTCATGGCTCTGCTTATCGCCGAATTCTGCGCTTATGATCATCATTCTCTGCTTACCGTGCAAGCGCCGAGTTACTGCGCTAGCTGTGTAATATAAGCGAAGAATGCCTAGTAACCTGGAGTCACACGTGCACGAGCTAACCTGTAAAACATGCTTGACATAAGCGCGGAATTGCCTGCTTCCATAAGTGCTGATTATTTTGCTGACAGTCAGCAGTGCCATGAAACTTTACGCAACTGCGTAAGTCCACTTACGCAATGTTTATGGAGCAACTAGCACCATAAACGTTGCGCAAGTGGACATACGCAGTTGCGTAAAGTTTCGTGAAATCGGCTGCAGGTGACCTAGGCTAATGTTGGGACTTTAATCGTTTTAAATGGAAAGGTGTACATTTGGTAATAACTCTAAAATTAATGGCAATAAAAACTTTTGGTCTTCTTACATGTACATGTATAGCTGTAGACCGAATACTACAAATGCATTGTACCCTACATGCATGTGTAATTGTTTCTGAAATGGTCGGTTAAATGTACAACTGTTTTTGTTTGCTATGTATTGCGTAATTTCACCAATAAATGGCGTTTATTCTGGCGCTATCTCAGTGTTCTGAAATGCCCTCTAGCATTCAATGTTTCTTTGATTTATTGTCGCACGCAAAGTGACGAAGACTCCAAGCCGGTAAATTGAAAAAGAATGCATGGGATCGTGCAGTGTGTACATAGTGTTTGAAGGTTGGCAGTGTTTTGCCACACTTTCAAGTGATTGTTTTTTTTACGAGTATCTGAACTAGGCTTTATCAGAACGTTAAAAATGTAATCATGTAAGCAGTTGATTGGGCGGTTAACCAAGTAATAGTCACAGGCTGGCATTGTACATTTTTTAAATATATTTTTTATATTTTTTTTATGCAAGTCGCCAGACACACTAGGCCTGAAGGCCACTTCAAGGTGTGTGCTACAATTATTTTTTTCCAGAGGCTGTTGCCACCTACTCCTAGGGCTGAAACAGGGTTACCCCCTTTTACAGTCCATACGGATGTAGGCTTGGGTATCATCAGTCTGAAGCCTGGCCGGTAGAGCAGAAAGCACTCCCCCCCCCCCCCAATGTTGGCCTACATGTAGATCAATGACTCCGATACATGCAGCTTGACTACTGCATAAGAAAATGAAGTGCTGTCATTGACGCTCAGGCTGATGACGATGCACAAATGTAAATGCTGTTTATATAGGAATAAATGCAAGCTACATGTACACAAAGTAGTACTCTGTAATAATTTATCTTACCGCATCCGCCACTCTAGCTCACTAGCAGCCTTCAAGAAATCTCTCAAAACCCACTCGTTCAACTGATTTGTTTGCCTTTTGTTTATTCTTTGTTTTTTTGTTATTTTGTGGTACTTTCCCCTGTTAGTTATTATACACATAATGAATGTTTATGAGTGCAATGGTGCGAATATGTTCATGAGTTGAAAGATGGAATGTTCTATTCAACGAGGCGGAGCCGAGTTGAATGGAACATTCCAGCTTTCAACGAATGAACATATTCGCACCATTGCACGAATGAAAAACATTCATTATTTGTTTTATATACATCCACGTAGATCTTTGTCATTTTGATTGAAAGATACAACTTTCAAAACAAACAAAGCGTAGGCCTACAATTTTTTATCGTAGAAGTCGAATGCTAGTAATTTTACTAATGCCTTGCAGTAACACTGCTGCGTTACCAAAGACACGCGCACGCAGTGATGTTTTTATTTAGCTTTTTCGTTCCATCCGAAAAGTACCATTGCACGCTGCTAGCGTGCAATGGTACATTTCGGATGGAACGAAAAAGCACGGTGAGTGACTCAGCGTCCTCAGCGTGCAATGGTAATTTTATTTGCTATCACGTGACGGACAATCCTCCAATCAAATGGCAAGGATCTGCTTGGGTGTTATATAAAGCGCTTTATAAATACCTTGTATTATTGTTATTATTACTCTTTATAAATTAACATTGTTTGTCATTCAGGTCTCTTTTTGTAAAAACTGTATTTTTTACCAAACAAATTATGCCATCAACTCCCTTTTTGTCAGTGTTTTATAACCCCACTCAGCATCTGGAATACCATTAAAAAACAGAAGTCAAATTGGACTGGTCTGTGCAGTTTATGTGCTCTTTATAATGGCTGTACATTTGTAATGGGTTTTCATTATTATGGGTCAGTTGGCCATGATGACAGGTTTATGTTTCCCTCCTGTTTGACATGTGAAGGATATCCTTAAAGGCATTAGACACTATTGGTAATTACTCAAAATAATTATTATCATGAAAACATTCTTGATTATGAGTAATGGGGAGAGGTTGATATTATAAAACATTGCGATAAACGGCTCCGTCTGAAGTGACATAGTTTTCGAGAAAGAAGTAATTTTCCACAAATTTGATTTCGAGAATTCAGATTTAGAATTTGAGGTCTCTAAATCAAGCATCTGAAAGCACACAACTTCATGTGACCATGGTGCGATAAGGGTGTTTTTTTCTTTCATTAATATCTCGCAACTTCAACGACCAATTGAGCTCAAATTTTCACAGGTTTGTTATTTTATCCATATGTTGAGATACACCAACTGTGAAGACTAGTCTTTGACAATTATTACCAATAGTGTCCACTGTCTTTAAACTCAAACCAGCTAGCTATTAAATTGTGCACTGACTGCAGTGATATTGCCAGTGAACTTTGGTTAGCTTGGGTCCAGGTTCTTATTGAAAAAGTATGTCATTGCATTCTTATGAAAATATGGAGACTGTGCCATGATAATCAACCACCATCTGTCTAAAAAACAGACCATGTAGGACAGTATACAGTGCTTATCAAACATCGGTGTAGACCACAAACTGAAATCATATTCTTCTTTATTTCTGATGCAATAATTTGTTTCATTCTCCAATTCTCCTCCATTGCAGGTTCGATCGGACAATGCAAGACATAGTATACAAGCTGGTACCAAATTTACACCCAAGTAAGTGTACATGACATGTAAAAAATATCAATCAATCAATCAATCAATCAATCAATCAATCAATTTTTTCAGTTTTGTATGTTGTTGTAAATTCTGTAAAATGTTTGTTTTAGAAAGTCAAACAATCAATCAAATCAATCAATCAATCAATCAATCAATCAATCAATCAATCAATCAATCAGTTTATGATTTCCACTGTATGAAAATCAAAAAGACAATGTAGGTTGGAAGCTATGAGTTACATACACCATGTAGTTGTATGAATAATTAAAGAACAAGCTTGGAAGCTCATGAAGCTGTGGAGGGACTCATAAATAAGCAATGCTTGTATGGTTGTGGGTTCCTGAGCAAGCTTGTTTATTAAAGCTGTCAATGCTTTTGGATGTCTTGTGGGAGATGCCTCTCCATGTATGAAAAATGTTTCTGAAATGACAGGTGTAATCAATTATGAAAACCTTCAGAATAGTCAGATTGATATGAGACTTAGCTTAATAAATGTTAAGTTTGCATCTGGGATAAAGAATATTAACTTTGGTTTTACCCTAACACTGATGTGTGTAACCACTTGGTACTTTTCCCGAGTTCTATGAAGAACAAAATCACAGACATATTACTCTGCATAAGGCATATAATAATAATATCGAAGTCTTATGTAGCGCACGTATCTACCAAACAAAGTACTCAAGGCACTGAGTATATACAAACTTTCTCTTTTCAAAAAGTGCACTGGGTTCTTTGACATGCGTTGCACAACACATGGGACCAACGGCTTTACATCCCATCCGAAGGACGAAGCAATGGTTAAGTGTCTTGCTTAAGGACACAAGTGTCTAGGCTGGGGATTCGAACCCATACTCTGCTGATCGGAAACACCAGAGTTTGAATTCAGTGCTCTTAACCGCTCAGCCACGACACTTCCATATTATCCACCCGAGTAATGTGCCTGTGATTTTGTTCACAGAACTCGGGAGAGTAACAAGTATTAATTGCTTAATACACCTTGGGGTAAAAGTAAACCCCAAATTAATAGACTTAGTTTAGACCATTAGCTGATAATTAATTTGAGTAGGCTGGATGATTTTAGGTCAGTTCTTAGTTGAATGTGTTTCAGATAAAAGGCCAGATTTCTGGGCTACAAATTCCTGTTGCCACTTTGTATCCATAGTACTGTATCTATGTTTGCAGAGTGGTGGAGTACTGGCCACTTGACGTGTAATTAATAGCAGACATGTTTTCTCACCTTTATTAAAAAATACTTCCCATGCTGGTCGATATTCAACAGCTGTACTTTTCTTTTTAGGCTAAATATTTATTGTTTTCTTCTTGTGATGCAGACTGGCTGTTAGTTATGAATAACTGAGAAATTCCTGCAATTTACATACATTGAAGTGTCAGTTTTGAAAACGCTGGCAGCTGCTCTCTGAACGGATATTGGTGTCCCAGTATGCCTTGATAGAAATTGAACAAAATTGTTGTGGCAAGGTTCTTGCTTGACTTGGATGGATTTGTAAATCTGGTAGTTCCGGGCTAGCCGGCTAGTGGCAATTACGATCCCGGCTTCATAGTCTTAAGTCTGGAAAAAAAATTCACCCCCAACAGGATTGGCCTAGTGGTGTCTTGGCTTAGCCGTCTGATCTTAGTTTGAATCTCTCTGGGGGCACTACATGGAGTGGGTTTTTAGTTCCTACCCACCGACTGCATGGGTTTTTCCCTGGAATAATTCTGTGAGGTTTTCATCCGACATCTAAAACTGAAACTCCCTTCCTCGTCTTCTCTCCATTCATTGTGGTTTTTTATTTGTTTAATTTTTTATTTTATTATTATTTTAAGTTGAACTGTATGGATTTTATATGCTGGCTTCTTATCCAAAATGTTTCCCTTTGATTACGTTTATTTTTGTTAAATCTCATTCTATTTGGTTAAGTGCTGGTTGATTGTTTGTTGTTTTGATTGTTTATAATTCTTGCTCATTCATCAAATGTGTTTAAACTGTAACCTTTTAGCTATTTTTTAGCTTACATGTTCTAGCGCAATTAAACTATATCGGTTGTCATGCTGTTCATTCCTTTGTAACGTTTTTATGAAATAAACCAATAAATATAAATATTGGGTTATTGGCTAGTATAGTGATTAAGCTTATTCTGAGAGTCCTTGAAAACAGGAGACTTCTGAAGCGCATTTTAGTTCATTGATAAAACATACCTTTGTTTATTTATGCGTTTGTTAATTTTCTCGGTTTTCGCCAAAGGTGAGAAGAGGAAAGAGAAGCTTTTCTATGAATCCTTCGGGAAGAAGGAGCCAGAAGAGAAAGAAGGTAAGTGGCCAAGTTGGAATTATATCATTAGGAAGCTGTACCAAGTTGGAAATAAAGACAGAATTATATCATTAGGAAAATGTACCAAGTTGGAAATAAACAAGATTTATATAAGTTGAAAATGCCCAACTTGGAATACAAAATTGAGTCATATCAATTGGAAAATTCCCAACTTGGAACAGAAGAAGGAGTCATATCAATTGGAACATGCCAAAGTTGGAATACAAAACGGAGTTTCATCCATTAGAAATAGAAGGGATGCAAGACACAATCATGGCGTTTGTGAATTAACGGCTGCAGCTGTGGCAGTAAAAAATGCCAAAATTGGAATACTGATTATTATTGTTTTTTATTTTGGATACTTACTCCAGCAAATTCTATATAATAAGAGCTTAAATTGTTATTTATTTATTATTGTTTTATTGTTGCACATGTATGTGAAATGTTTAGCGACCTAGATTGTGTATGCAACAAAATAAAAATAAAAATAAATTAATTACAACACACACACCAAAATCATCAGAAGTGTTAATTTCATTGTCACCAGTGGTTTTTGTGGGGGTGTTATTTTTAATTTTGTTTCCGACAAAAAAAACATTTAAAAGGGAACTCCCCTCGTTCTTCCATGTTTCGGCAAATCGGAAATAATCTCTTCATGTAATAAATAGCCTCGCTGCAAGTACAGCAATGAGGAAATGTTCAAAGCGGAAAGTGACCAGGTTTGGAATTGGTTTAGAGGGGGAATTCACAGTGTAAAATAACCCGTGGGTCCGTTGTTTGCCGACCACTTTCGACTTGCTTTGCTGTATTGGGGCTGCATATTGAAGATATTCTATAGAACTTATTACCAACGTAGGATTTCGCAATGCTGGTTTAGGGCATGTGTTTTTACATTATGCAAAATTATTAAAACCATAGTGGTAGCCAGAGGGGCGTCTGGGTGTCTTTTGGACACCCTGTTTTAAAATTGGACACACTGTTTTATATGTCATTAACATGTAAAATGCATTTAATTGCGAGTGAACAGTTTGGACAAGTGCTGCATTTTTTCAATTTTCAGCAAATCTGGACACTCTTTTACCAAATCGGGGGTAAAGAATATTATATAAAAATAATAAATATGGCAAATAAAATAAATGTCAAAAACAACCCGTTAAAAATCTAGTACAATTGTCACTGTTTAAAAGATTTGCATTCCTCATAGACAATGTAGAATGTTGTCTGGCTTATACTTCTTGATGCATCTAAAACCTGACCTCCATATATAAAAACTCAATTTCTCAATATTTGAAGAATCAAAAAAGAATGACAACAAACTGCAAAACAAATCCTTGAAGGCCCATATTTCCCTGCCTTGAACTGAAAATTCAGGGCTGTGGAATAGTTCCTCAAAGAGAGCAGCATGCTGAGTGAATATGTTACAGCAGCACTTAGAGAGAGAAAAAATAATGTAATATTTTGTTCACCGTCCCCATGGCATTTTGGAAAACTATGTTACACAAATATTCGCCTCAAGGGAAGAATGAAAATCACATCAGATGCCTCTTCGCTGGCGAGGGCAGACATTTTTTCTATTAGTTGGATGCATAAGTATCAAGTATGTGTTTTTTTACCAAGCAGGTTATCCAAGCACACTTGCTTTAATATCGTTAGATACAATGTCCGATGAAGATTCAATACTGATTATGTTTTAAGTTGAAAAGCCCTTTTTTTCTAGATTTTGTGGTTTTTTTTCTCAATTTTAAGGGGAATGGTGAGAAGCCTACATCAGCGTATGATAGTATTTAAAAGTATTTTGAGAAACGTTTTGCTTCTAAAAGTAATGTGGTAATGTAAAAAGATCATAATTTTTTTTCCCCAAAAATTTTCTCTTAATTGAGATATTACATATCAAATATTGTTTGGTACACTGTTCAATATCGCCATGGTTGTTACAAAATGTATCATATTAAAAAGTACAGTGCTTGGATAAAAGACAGACAGTGAAGTTTGTACATGCACATGTACATTATCCATTCTTGATCTGTCTTCTTCTTCAAAGAAAACTAAGAGAGGATTAAAATAAACGAACTCTACTGAAAATAGTGATGCAGGTTCAAATTTTATACACTTCACAGAAGGAAAAAAATTATTTCTAATAGTTAGTGGTTTTAAGGGAAGGTACACCTTTGGTAATTGTCAAAGACCAGTCTTCTCACTTGGTGTATCCCATCAAATGCATAAAATAACAAGCCTGTGAAAATTTGGGTTCAATCGGTCATCAAAGTTGCGAGAAAATGATGAAAGACAAAACACCCTTGTTGCATGAATTTGTGTGCTTTCAGATAGAAATAAAAGACTTCTAGCTAGAAGTCTTTTATTATTTTAGTGAGAAATTACCTCTTTCTCAAAAACTACGTTTCCCACAATGTTTTATACTATCAAGATCTCTCCAATGCTCATTACCAAGTCGGTTTTTAAGTTAATATTTGTTTTGAGTAGTTACCAAACGTGTACCGTCCCTTTAAGTAGGACAGCTTAGACTGGTTGGTGTATTCCCCGATGACGTTATGTGTCATTACGTGACACGTGAGGGGATGCCTTAATACGTCATGTCTGCTCCCCTCCCCCTATCAAAGCAGTTCTTGCTTGAAGTCACCCTTTTTGTCATTCAGGCTTCCTGGAGTGCACTGGTACTTAATAATGCAGGTTAGACCAGTGTGCACTGCAGCTGTCAGGAACACTGTGTGTTAAAAAATTATTCTTGACGCTGAATCCACAGAGGAATGTTTTATTTGTTTCTTGAAGGGGCACAGCAATTTTTCTCTGGTTAGGGACACATAAATTGTCCTCTGATAAGGGACACTTCTATGTAGGAAAATCTAAAATTACATGGGAACTTTGCAAAGGGAATCGCAATAAAAACACAGGGCACCACGGCAATTGCTGTGGGTGCCAGCTTCGCATCCTAAATATAGAGAGAATTTTGTTTTAGAAAATTTCCATCGGAAAAGCCTCGCCCTTGCATTTTGGTAGATTCGGCTGTCTTCTCTACTTTGACTTGCAAAAGGCCTTTACCAATAACGTATTTGAAATGTCACGAAACATGGTTTATGCGTTTCAAAATCAGACAGAAATAATGCTGAAAGAGCAAGGCTGCAAAAAAAGTATCCTTTCCTATGGTTTGGCATAGATGCCGAAAAAAAAGAAAATGCAAAATGCATTTTCTAATTAGCCATTTGCATGTTACAGAACATGGTAAGTGCATTTCAAAATCAGGCAGAAAGAATACTGATTGCGTGAGGCTGCAACAAGAATCCTTTCCTAGTTGGGCATAGATGCAGAAAGAAAGAAAAAAATGCAAAAAAAAAAAACATTTTTCAATAAGCCATTTTGCACGTTACACAACACAGTAAATGCATTTCAAAATCAGACAGAAAAAATGCTGAACGGGCGAGGCTGCAACAAGAATCCCTACCCAGTTGGGTGTGTCATACAGGAAAAACAAAATGCATTTTCCAATAAGCCATTTTGCACATTACCCAACATAGTAAATGCAGACAGAACGAACGCTGAATGCAGTTGGGCGTACTGTACATGCAGATAAAGAAGAAAAAAGAAAGAAAAAAAAATGTGGTGCAAGAAGATCTTATTTTTAATATCGCAATGGAAATTACTCTTTGCACGGGGGCCCCGTAACCAAACACATGTCCATAGATAATCCAGACTGCAATTGGACTGAATTTGATACTGGAGATAGAGAGCAAGTGGAAACCGGATCCGTCCAACTCCAGCCATCACTCTCTTGTTGCTGAAACCATTTCTCAGGGAATCCGTCATAAATCGTTTTCATCTACCAGAGACACAAAAAATGTACTTTTCCTCATTCTTCCCACTTTTGATTTGGTCTTCAAGTGTTTCCACACTCCTTGTGGTTCAACTGTAGCCAACTCTCTTGATGCTGAATCGTTTTTCAGGGAATCCGTCATAAATCGTTTTAATCTACCAAGACAAAACAAAATTACTTTCTGTCCCTCCTTTTTCCCACCTTTGATTTGGTCTTCAAGTGTTTCCACACTCTTTGTGGGTCAAGTGTAGCCAACACGCAAAACATTTACAGCTTCATAAGTTGAGAAAATAAAACTAGCTGTTACAAACTGCTTACCAACCAAAAGGACTCTGCTGTAAAGGCCCCAAAATAGTTAGTTGTCTGACGTTTTCTTAAGATAAACGGTTTCTCAAGGAATCAGTAATATACATTACTCTAATCATTCATCGTCCAAGAAAAAATATGGAATTTGTTTTCCTTCTTCCCACCTTCGATTTTGTGTTCAAGTGTTTTCACACTCCTTGTGGTTCAACTCTAGCCAACTCGCAAACGTTATGAGACAAAACCATTTCAAATGCTCCAGATTGCAGAGTAGAGTTTGCAAAACCAAATTGTGATGACCTTTTTTTTTTGGGGGGGGGGGGCTTTCGACAAATGAAAACAATGACTGTTGTCCAGGGCCTTCAAATCTTTTCTTCTGTGTCAAAATAAAAACTGAAGCTCTGGCAATCCTACATATGGGGAACAAATCAATACTGGGTTGAATTCTGCATGAGTTATTCCGAAATTATGGAGCGTATCATTAACCCTCAAATAGACTGAGCAGGTCTTCCCCTTGGTTTTTAGGAATACGCTTCAATGCTGTGATGTGTGAAGATAACAAAAATCACTTACTCACAGTCTTAGTTAAACCATAGAGCAAGGTCGTATAGTTAAACAGAGCCCAATGTTTAAGTACGCAGCAAGGCTTTACCGTCCTTTGCCAAATTGTTCGTGTAAGAAACTTCACAGTGACTATAAGCAAGCTGGTCAAAACAGTGAGACCAATTAAGAACTCGTTCCACGGCAGTGAAGTTAATAACGAGAAGTCCCTATGGTCCACTAAGCGAAAGTAGTAGTCTTGGCCGATTTTCTACCTTCCATCCTGGTAGTTAATAAGCAGGACGGTTCTTTTTAGAAGAAGTCTACTGAATTCTGAAAAATATACTCCATGGCAGTAGAATTTATTGCAAGTAAAGTTCTCAAAAGAACATAATCTACCCAGCGACCGGTAACTTACCGCGAACCAAATGTAAATTGACATAGTTCTAATTAAAATTAAAAAAAATAGAAGAAAGAATTCAGATATTAACATTTAACAATTAACTACAACATTGTTTTCTATTAAGTAAACTTTTACACCGCAAACACTCCCTCCCCAATTGCTTAATCGTTCATGTTAGGCATAAATCAATTGAAAACCATCGAACGGCATGAACAGTTTTCTTCAAAGCCAAATTGATGTTTCCTTAAAGAAAAATTTAAGCAACTCTTTAAAAACTCAACAATCAACAAAATAGATTTTTAATAAGGTGAATTCTAATCAAGCCATCATTGCATGACGAATACACCACCCTCCCCCTCCCTCACCACTATATACAATCATCATCAATTACAATTTTTCCGGAGCCCTACTTTCGTTCCTAAGCACTCTGAGATTTAGGACAGTGCCGACGGGGCTGTAGCGTTCATTTACACCTCTACTACGCACCCACACACACACACACATCATCATCATGCCATGGGCAATGTTCGGCCGGCACACTCGCCCGCCCGTCCACACACACAGCCCCATCTCAGATAACTCCCCTCTCTCTCTCATCTAGGATTCTTATAAACGCTGGAGGGCCCCGTAACATGGACAATAGGTGACCCTCATCCAACACTTAGTAGATTAGCTATAGGCTGAGTAGTGTGTAAATTGGCTGAATATACTGCTTGGCCGCGGTTCAGATGAGGGATTGGGGAGCTGGGGGGAGGAGGGTTGATGGTATGCATGGGTGATTGCAAGCCACTGTTAATCACCATCGCTGCGTTGGTTACAGGAATGAAACCAAGAAAAGAACGGATATTTATGAAGTTTTTCATTTCAAATTTAGAGTCAAATTACTTTTTTAAGGAGGAGTGTCATATAAGAATACATATCAATAGCAATGTTATTGCTATGTATGCTTTATCATATTCATGTTGACTGGTTTGGGTGATTGTGCAATATTAGATATGAACATTACAGCTCTTGCTTTAAAGGTAAATGGATATTCATGGTGGTGAATTACAAGCCTTCTATTTCTCTCTCTTGTGGGGACAAGCTAGTTAAAGTTACCTCTGTGGGGAATAAGAGTTTGTCTTATTGAAATGTACCGCTTGCCGCGGTTCAAATGGGGATTAAGGGGACTGGGGGGAGAAGGGCTAATGGTATGCATGGGTGATTAGAAGCCACTGTTAATCATCATCGCTGCTGTGTTGGTTAAAGAGGATGAAACCAAGAAAGAGGTCGAATATATGAAGATTCTCATATTAAATTTAGAATCTAACCACCCTCAAAGGGTCTATGTAACTTTTGTAGGACAAAAAACACAATGTCCACAGATTTACACTAAACTTACACAGTTTGAAGATAATGATAGTAGAAAGCTTCCCTGAAAATATTACGTGCTGAGGTGCTGTAGTTTTTGGGAAATTAGTAAAACAATGTCATTTACAAACGTATTTTCATGACATTGTTTTACTCATTTCTCAAAAACTACAGCACCTCAGTAAGTAATATTTGAAGGGAAGCTTTCCACTATCATTATCTTCAAACCCTGTAAGTTTAATGTAAATCTATGGACATTTTAAAGGTACCCAAATCCTTTAAGGAGTAGTGTCATATTTATTAGAATACTTCAATAGCAATGTCATTGCTGTGTATGCATTTTCATATTCATTTGTACTGGTTTTGGTTATTGTGCAATTTTAGATACTTGTATGAGCCTTGCAGCTCTTGCTTTAAAGCCTGATATTTTGCTATCTTGTGGGGACAAGCTAGTAAAAGGTACCTCGGTAGGGAATAATACACAGTTATGTTACCTTTAACTTTTCTTGGAGTTGTCAAGGACCAAATTATTCATAGGGGGGGATCTCTGTTTCTAGAGTGCAGTTCATAAATTCAAATTTCTAAAGTGCAGTTCATGCTTTCAGGTTCCAGTACCATATTTTCCTCCACAGAATTGTCTAATTTAAAACTGTATCAAGTATAATTCCCAAATGTGGTTTCATTAAATATTCATGTATTTGTTCATGTTACACCTCCCCATCGTTGCATATCTCAGAGAAAAAAGTATCCCTCATAGATTCGCACCCCTCCCCTGAGAAGCCTTTTGAATTAACAAACGCTAATCTTTGTTTGATTTTAATCTTCATACAGTGTTTGCTCATACACCTTTCCTTGGCCAATAACAGTAGTTCAGTCTGATCTTCTCATACTGAAATAAGACACTGCGGTTTTCTTTGTCTTTTGGGACCACACTCTATGCATGACCCACTTTCCAAATTTAAAAAACCAGATTCTTATCTGTTGTAGCATATACGCATTAAATAAGGTTCAAGTCCCGGTTATGAGACCCGTGTCCCCAAGCAAGACACTTAACAATATTGCTGCTTCCTTCGGATGGGACACAAAGTTGTTGGTCCCGTGTGTTGTGTAATTCACATAAAAGAACCCAATACATTTATCGCAAACAGAAGGGGTTCGACGCTGTGTTCCAGGTGTGATTAGCAGCATATTTTTTGCCACATCACCTTGTAAACTATTACATGGTGCTATAAAGGAATAGGTGTCATACTTAAAAAACATAGCTACACATACAGCGTACCTTGCAGTTATTATTATAATTTACGACTGTGGAAGTGTCGTGGCCGAGCAGTTCAGAGCACCGAATTCATACTCTGGTGTTTCTGATCAGCAGAGTGTGGGTTTGAATCCCCAGCCGTGACACTTGTGTCCTTAAGCAAGACACCCATTGCTTCGTCCTTCGGATGGGACGTAAAGCCGTTGGTCCCATGTGTTGTGTAATGCATGTAAAAGAACACAGTGCACTTATCGAATAGAGAAGCGGTTCGACCCGGTGTTCCTGGCTGTGGCTGCTGTATGCATCGTAGCACCTTGTAAACCCTTATAAGGTGCTACATAATTGGTTCTCAGAATTCATAACTTCAATAATCTTTCTGTATAAATGTATATAAGCGCCTTGAGTACCTTGTTTGGTAGATACGAGCGTTATTATAAGACTTCGATATTTTTATTATTATTATTTCCTCTTTCTCTGTCTTGTCTTTCACTCCAGCAGAAGAAACCAAGGAGGATTGCATACTGAAGGAGGAGGATACGGACTGCCACCGCAGCGATGAGCAGGTCAAGATATGCCTAGAGTGCACTACGGAGCAACTCCGGCCGCTGCGCAAGAAATTTCTCCGCATCTCCGCCCAGGCCACCATCAATCACATCAGGAAGTTTGTGGCCAAGAAACTCAAACTAGAATGCTTTCAACAGGTAAAGACAAAAAGTTATTTAGGTTTAATTTGATTGCCCTCTTTCTTCTTTCCATTACATTAGGCAGTAAGGGTGTATCCGAATTGGCGGCTACGGCTACGGCTACAACTGTTGCTAAGGGTATTGCTTTATATCTAGCTCTAGTCCTAGCTGTAGCCGGCAATTCGGACACAGCCTAAAGTCTAGCCTGAACGTCTGACATCATTCTTCGAGGCTCGTGAATAACGCCAGAGACCGGCATCAAAAAACCGGCGTGTAGTTTGACCTTTGACCTCCCTCGTTTCACATAGAGATACGCGATGTGACAGGCGGCAGTGTACTGCATGTTGTCACTGCACGGAGCCAATGATATCATTGTATCCAATAAAATCACTGGATCTAGCGGCGGGGACCTGTCTTTATCCTTGCTTTATCCCAGTCTACCTAAAGTCTTGAACAAATGTCTGAAAACATTCAATGGGGGACTCTAGGAGGCAGCAGACTTACCAGGTAAGTCTATTGTCCTCTGTAATGTGCGCATGCTCAGATCTCTGTAAACAATGGAAATTTACCTGGTAAGTCTGCTGCCACCTGACGTCCCAAAGTCTCCAATTGGCGCGGGTTGTGTAAGGGACACTGCTGTTCACCGAAATATGTGTATTGTGTCTGCTGGCTGGCTTTAAAATTATTTATTATTCAATTGAAAAACACAAGAGAACCGGACTTGTTTGGTCATGAGTTTACTGGCCCAACTCTAAAAACCACTGGCCTACGGCCTGTGGTCTAGTATTATTTTCAAGCCTGAACACCTGTGTTTATTTCACTCTGTGTGTCATTGGCTGAGCGGTCTAGATCACCTAGCTCTTGTGATGTCAGCAGATGAGTGGGTTCGAATCCTGGTCATGACACTTGAAATTGTCATCTTTGGCCTTGTGACATTATTGTGAGGTGATCTTTCATAACATTTTAATTTTTTTTATTTTGACTTGCTTGAAATAGTTCAGATTATATACCTCACATATAGAATCCTCTAATCTGATTGGTTAAAAAGGGAGTCATGGAAATAGCTATGCCCACTTTTTCTTTCAAGATGACGTCATATTGACTATGCCCGGGGCATAGTCAATTGACTATGCCCGCCCTGGAAAATAATGGATCTGTCTCAACACACTGTATTCCTACATGTAGGTCGCGCAAGTGTTTGATGCGTTGTATACGTTCGTCGTGTCACGGCGCGAACTACATGAACTATAGCTGTGACCTTTATTCACAGACGACCTTTCAACGTAGTTGTTTGTGTGGGAAATTTAATTGTTTGTGTTCATGCCAAACTCGCAACGTAAAATGGCTGATCATCTCATTGACAACCACATGAAATCAACCACATGTAAATATGTTTCTGTCGACGTTGACTGATGTTGGATTTTAACTGTTATCCCAGTTGGATTGGTATATTTTTTACCCGTGTTGGATTTTAACTGTTACCAACATTGTTGGTATCTTCATGCAAAATGAAAGACATGATTTTGGTAAGTTATTATTTACACTTTTTTGTATACACTTCATAATCAAGGCCCAGTTCATGACATCTTTTAACCAATCAGATTAGAAGAATCTATATTGTTTGGTATGTTAAAGTAATATTGACTGCTTATTATTCGGGGAACAGTTGAAATTATAGGCCCTCTGTGATGTCAAAACCATGACTTTGCCCTCAGCTTCGCTTCGGGCATAGTCATTGTTTTGAAATCACCTTGGGCCTATAATTTTAACTGTGCCCCTCATAGCAGTCAATATTTCCATATTAGCCATGATATTTAAAGACATTGGACACTATTGGTAATTGTCAAAGACAAGTCTTCTCACTTGGTGTATCTCAACATATGCATTAAACAACAAACCTGTGAAAATTTAAGCTCAATTGGTCGTCAAAGTTGCGAGATAATAATGAAGAAAAAAAACCACCCTAGTCACATGAAGTTGTGTGCTTTCAGATGCTTGATTTCGAGTTCGTGGAAAATTACTTATTTCTCGAAAACTACGTTACTTCAGAGAGGGCCGTTTCTCACAATGTTTTATACTATCAACAGCTCATCATTACTCGTTACCAAGTAAGGTTTTATGTTAATAATGATTTGAGTAATTACCAATAGTGTCCAGTGCCTTTTAACCATTGATATTGCATTTTTAACATGAATATCTCATCACTGTCTTTTAGGTGGAGATTCTATGCAATGAAGAGTTACTAGGCAAGGATCACACTTTAAAATTTGTATGCGTCACAAGATGGAGAACAAAGGTAAGTTGCAAGCAGAAAACAGTGGGAAATCAATTATTTATATGACATGTTTTTTTGGCTGATAACCTATTTTCCCTGGTATTAAGCACAGATGTTTTGTGCTTAAAATTTACTTAAAGGGTCTCAAAATATGCTTTTTGTAGGACAAAAAACACAATATCCACAGATTTACATTAAACTTACTCAGTTTGAAGATAATGATAGTAGAAAGCTTCCTTGAAAAAATTACTTGTTTAGGTGCTGTAGTTCTTGAGAAATGAGTAAAACAATGTCATGAAAAATAATTTTCGTCTCAGTGATCATGAGACGTAAATTATTATAGCATGTAAAATCGTACTTTCAAAGTACCCAAATCTTAAGTTAAGACCAGGGCCCGGTTTCATAAAGCCTGTAAGCTAAAAAAAAAAAAACACACAGAAAAGTATTGATTTACAGAAACAGGCTAACAGCCAAAACTATATTAAGTTTAGTTTGTTGTGACTAGTGCCCTACTCAATTTTTGCTTAGAAAGGAAATTAGTCAAGCAGTATTTTCTGCTGGAGAAATTTCTTTGCTAAGCTTTATTTAACTGGGCCAAGGTGACATTACAAATTTGCTTAGACTAGATACATCATACTTAACAGAAACACGACACCCTAAGCAACATTTTACGATGTTTAGCAAATTTGTGTTATTCACAGCTTCTTGCCTTTATAGCTTGATGTAGTTGGGCTGTGCTGAATGACAAACTTGCTTAGACTAGATACGGGCAATCTCGGTAGTCTAGTTGGTAAGACACTGCTCTAGAATTGCAAGGGTCGTGGGTTCGAATCCCACCCGAGTAATATGCCTTTGATATTTGTTCACAGGACTCGGGGGAAGTACTGAGTATACAGTGCTAACACACATCGGTGTATGGGTAGAAACCAAAGTTAATAGACGAGATACATATACCCAACAAAAACATGACACCCTCAGCAACATTTTACAGTGCTTAACAGCTTTGTGTCTAGTGTCCCATATCTTCTGTTGAGAGGAAAGTGCCCCCTTGTTACACAAAAAAAGGACCAGCCCCTTGAAAAAAATCTCCTGAAATTAATAACCAAACCTGCTGCAGTTCTGGTTCACCCAAATCAAAACTGAAGATCAGTCATTGTCAGGTTGTTTTTTTTCCCCAGCCCAAGACATAATTTTGCCTGTGGGTGTTGGCAGGCTGTAGTGCAAAGTGTCAGTGACTATGTGGATCATATTGCTCATCATGCGGGGATATCGGCTTACTTACTTATATCTCCCTTAAAGGCACTGGACATGTTTGGTAATTGTCAAAGACCAGTATTCCCACTTGGTGTATCCCAACATATGCATAAAATAACAAGTGTGACAATTTCGGCTCAATTGGTCATCGAGTTTGAAAGAGAATAATGAAAGAAAAACACCCTTGTTGCATTACTCTGTGTGCTTTCAGAGGCATATTAAAGGAACACGTTTGCCTTGGATCGGTCGAGTTGGTCTTTGAAAAGCGTTTGCAACCGTTTGTTATAAAATGCATATGGTTAGAAAGATGTTTAAAAAGTAGAATACAATGATCCACACACATTTGCCTCGAAATTGCGTGGTTTTCTTTTAACTTTGCGAACTAACACGGTCTGCCCGGCCATTTATGGGAGTCAAAAATTTTACTCCCATAAATGGTTGTGTTTGTCGACGAGGTAAAAGGAAAACCACACAATTTCTAGTGATACTCGTGTGGATCATTATATTCTACTTTTAAAATATCTTTCTAATCATATGCATTTTATAAGAACTGATTACATACGCTTTTCAAAGACCAACTCGACCAATCCAAGGCAACGTGTTCCTTTAAAAGGCTTCAGCTGAAGTTTTGTATTATTTGAGTGAGAAATTACCTCTTTCACAAAAACTATGTTACTTCAGCCTTTGTTGCTCGTTACCAAGTAAGTTGGAACGCTAACAAAAAATTTGATAAATTACTAATAGTGTTCCAGTGCCTTCAATAGTGTCTCAGCTAGCGAGCTGGCCAGACTTCCATTGGACACTGCCTGGGAAGGATTTCGAGAGGCCTCGGGCCAGCTCAACAGAAAAATTGCTGGCGAAATGCTAGACAAATGTCACTTGCCTAGCTTAATGTAGCCAGATAATCAAAATGGCCACAAGACAGACTGTCTGCTGCTTTGACTGTTTTGAAATCTGCTTGCTAAAAAACAAAATCCAGGTACTAGGGAAGTTATTATACATTTGATAACCACCCTTACAGCCATTGGACACTTGGCGGAACAGAAAAAAAATTATGAGTTCACAGATTTACAAATAACTTATAGGGTTTACAGAAGGTAATGGTGAAAGAATTCTCTTGAAATATTATTCCATGAAATGCTTTACTTTTTGAGAAAAACATTAAAACAATATCAATTCTCGATATCGAGAATTACGGATTTATTTTAAACACATGTCATGACACGGCAAAACGTGCGGAAACAAGGGTGGGTTTTCCCCGTTATTTTCTCCCGACTCCAATGACCAATTGAGCCTAAATTTTCACAGGTTTGTTATTTTCTATATAAGTTGTGATACACGAAGTGTGGGCCTTGGACAAGACCGAAAGTGTCCAATGGCTTTAAAATTGATGGCAATAAACACTTATAGTTCAGGGGTCGAAATTAAGTGTATTTTCATGGTAGTCAGCAGGGCTAGTAACCAATCATTTTTAGTAGCCCTGATTAGATTTTGGTAGCCCAAACAACACATTATGTCTCGAGTCACGGCACAAACTTTACATTACACCATAGTATAGTTATTTATTGTTTGTGATGATGATTTTGGCATTATTTTTCCACTAGCCCGTCGGGCTATCAAACTGGAAAAATCAGTAGCCCAGCTGTAAATCTGGTAGTCCCGGGCTAGCGGGCTAGTGGCAATTTCGACCCCTGTAGTTAGAAGCCTACAGCCGGTTTTGATAGTATAAAGCATTTTTAAGAAACATTTCAATTTAAAGTAATGTGGTTATGTAAATATATATCAGTTTTTGTGCCCCCCCCCCCCCAAATCCTGCAGCAACACTTCTCAGATTGTGTACTCCTATTTGGGATTATTCTTCCTGCATGGACATCATTTTTTTCGCTCAGGATTTGAAGCGATATCTCAAAAACATGACCTCCCTTTGAAATAAAATGTGCACATGCTAGTTTAATTAATTACATCCACATTTAGGAAGGATTAAATAAATAAAAAATCTATACTAACTGCACTGACGACCTTAAAGTCCTGAGCATATGACTTTAATTTCCATAATTTCTGTATTTGTTTGAAGAAGTCACTGTCCGATTTTCAGTTTACCCTCTTTCTTGTCCTTTGACTTACAGCAATATCCTCTGATGTTGGAGTACAGACCGAGCATAACGCTATGACGGTAGCCCCGGGGCCCTGCTGCCATTGCACCGCCCGTTACGTCAACAACGTCAACCCCAACAAGACAACTTTAAACAACGCCACTTTTTTATGTACAGATAGAGACTATTTTATATATTTTGTGCAGTTTTTTGGACACGAGCCACTCTTTGGAATCAGTCACTGTTTGTATATTGAGTACCCAGTCACCTTTTTAAAATAAACTACAAGGAACATGATTGTGACCTCTATCTGACCTCCCCTGACCTTCATGACCTAGGGTCGCAATCTTATAACGCCTGATCAACATGTGTCGCCTCAAAATGCCTTTTGGACGTTAGCAACTGCAAGGAAACAATGAAGCTTTGAGGGCAATATATCTTTTGGATGTGAAGTGATGACACAAATGTTTACATGCATCATACACAACAACAACATGCAACGACCTTTGATCTGATTGCAAAGACGTCTAATTTTTCTCGCGCCAAGACAGAAATGGACGTTAAAAAGCTAAGATCTAGCTTGCCATGAGAATAGAACATTGTGAGTTGCTGAAGTTTAATTGAAAGATGAAGATGAATTTTGAAGCAAGGAACCCGATGAATTTGAGTTTTAGTTAGACTGGCCAAGTCTCATGAATATTTCCACATTACGCCAACGTGTGAGGAAAACCCAAATTTCATGAAAACAATATTTGAAACACTTGATTTCATTCTTAAATCTAATTGGACATCATTGTGATACTTGGAAAGTCGTTTGTGTTCAGGTGGATTTTGTAGAACAGCACTACACCTATCATTTCTCCTCGATGAACTCAAAGCAGGCTGTACTATGCTCCATCATGTTCAGCTTTGTCCAGCTGAAGATACAACATTTATCTCAGCTTGTGAAGGAACTGCGCGGATACCAGCGTAAAAGTCATTACAGTTATTATATGACTCTTGTTGGCATCGCGCTAGCCTAAACATCAGTGACGTCACACTTTAAGGCTCGTAGATCCAACAGAAACCTGCCTTGAGCCTACGTCGATCCCCTTCCAAAAGCACCTTTGACCTCGCATTCATTTCACAGGGAGATTTGCAGTATCCTTGCAGATAAAGACAGGGGACCAGTCTAGTATCACACGAGTCATATGTTTGTGTACCACCAGCTACCTCGCAACCAACGTCTGATTGCAACATCCAATTGCCCAAGGAAATTTTTGTTGTGAGGCAAGTCACACAAAATGTTTGATGGGTGTTCCCCTTTCAGTCGTCATTGCAAAGCAAACCTTGTTGGGTATCGATAAGTTCCGCAACTTCTGAATAAAAAAGTTGGTGTGAGTTCAAATGGGCTGTCAACCATCGGTAGCACGGAATTCAACACTCCATTGCCTTCCGCTATAATGTCACTGGTTCCTCTCTGCGCTTTACACATGTTAGCATGGAACAGGCTATTGGGACCAGTGAAGAAATTATAGTCCTGAGGCTGAATCCAAATGGTCGACCAATCGTCGACCAGCCTGGGTTCGAGTCAAAATAGTAAACCTTTTGTTAACCATGGTGCGTACACGAACTTGTCCATGTTGGCTGGTAGAGGAGTGATGTGACAACATCCGAACACTCTGGTTGACTGCAATGTACATGCACATGTACATGATGCACATGTACATTCTGTAGTAAGACTCTTGGTGTAACAAACTATTGGAGTTTACAAAACCTAAACTAGAAGTGTGTAAAAGGAGACAAGGCATTGGTAACAACAACCTGGGACCAGTTTTCATAGAGCTACTTAAGCAGACAATTGTGCTTTACAATTTTTCTGCTAAGAAAATATGAGAAGAAAAACAACTGGTCATAGATGGTATGTGTGACATGGGCCCTATTTCATAAAGCTGTTAAGCAGATAATTCTGTTTAGTAATATATTTGCTTAGCAAGAATTGGGTGGGTTACCACACACATTAATGTAAACTGTATGGTATTTTGGTTGGTAACCCTTTTTTCTGCTAAGCAATAATTGTAAGTTTTATGCTTACATGATGAAATTGACATACACAATGTTGTATCAAAGTGCATTAATTTTGTGATTCAACATTGTCTCAAAAAAAAGGTACATGTATGCACAGTCAGTGTTCACAGATTTGCAACACTAGTACACAGTATAAAGGTGGCCATGATGAAAACCTCCATTGAAATATGTTTCCCTAAAATGCTCAACAAACTTTGATTTGGTAAGAATAAAACCCAGATGTTCAAAAACAGTGAAAACATACAGGGTTTTTCCCCACTTTTTTTGCGACTCCATTTGGTTGAATGAGCCTAAATTTCAACAGGTTTAACAATTCAAGTATTTGTTAGGTCACATACATGTTTAGTGCTGATGCTGGTGTTGTACATGTACTTTTCAAACAAAAACTTGTTCAGCTCCTGTGGAAAGGATTGTGGCGTTTAAATTAAACAGCTCTTTGAAAATTGTAATAGTGGATACGTGACACACGGAGCACAATGTCATGGAGCTGCTTATAAGCACAAAAAGTGGCTAAGCAAAGGCAAATTCTTCTTACCAGAGAATAAGGTTACCAGCCAAACTGACACGACACATGTAGAATTTGTGACTGGTATGCTGCTCATTTCTGCTTAGCAGATAATTGTTAAGCATTATTTTCTGCTTGAAGCTGCTCTATGAAATTAGACCCAGAGGGAAAATGTGTGCTGGAATTGTGCATATTTTGTATATTGAAACTACTGTGTTGATAGACAGATATAATATATAGTAATTTATATATTGTACAAAAGAGAAGAATAGGATACGATTGAGGGGGTTAAAGCTGCATTCTCCAGATTGGGGTATGTTCTTTACCCCGTTCGGAGTATGTTCTTTACCCCGATTGAAACTTGCCCCCAGATGCGGGTAGTTAGTGAAGGACTCTGATTGGGTAACATAGACTTTATCGCAAATACACAGTACACCCGCATTAGGCTCAGAATAAGGTGCATGCTGATCTAGCTATTAAGTTTGATTGCTACATGTAGCTAGACCAGCATGCACCTCATTCAACAGTTACATGTAGTGCTTGTGTAATGGGTATTCTGTGAAAAAGTCTCTGACATCTGCTGTAACACTCATAACATGTTATCGCATGCTTGTTGCATGCACAGCTATATATCTTGACTATAGTGCTAATTTGCCCTGCATTTTGGCTGTTGCATGGCTATTGCGCTGCACACTTCACTATTGAACAACAGCGAGCACTGATGGGTAAACCTCTTGATCTCACATGGTGACAGATTTTGGGGCTTCCAGAGAGAACCCTCTATCGGTGGAATAGTAAAGTGTGTAGTGTTGAGCAGGCCTGCATGCTTCGTTTTTGAAAGGGCAAGGGCACCAAGTCATTTTCCCATTGGTAAAAGGCACCCTATAAGGAAATAGTTGCATTTCAGGGGCACCAAAGCATTGACCGGGGGGCATGGAGGCAATCGCCTTCAGTACCTCAATGAAGTTTCAGGCCTGGTTGGGTGTGCATGTACATGTATGTAGGCCATATGGTTTTACGGTTTACTCAACAAGAACGTCTTACACCAAGACTAGATTCAGTGCTGTAGTCAACATAGAGCAAGTTTGGGTGAGCCACTAGACTTTGACCAGAAACTGTGAAGTACCTCTCGAATTGACCATCAACCATGCTCCAGTCATTGAAGTGAATCTGCCTGTGCTCTATGTTTTCTGGTTATATAGTCTAGTCCGTTTAGTCAAGACTTGTCTGTTTAGTCGAGACTAGTCGCCACCCGAACTTGCTCCTTCATGTGGCTCTATGGCTTCTTGTGATTCCATTATTGGTACTCAGTGAGTGTCTACATGTACATGTACAGTTCGTGAAAAAAACATATGAGTATGCTTGTTTTTTTGTGGTGGGTTTATGGAAGAATTAAGTGGAAGGGATGGAATTTTTGAAAATTAGAATATCACATGATGTCTCACTGGCATAGTGATTGGCTTTGTATTTGGGAATGGAGAAATTTTGTTTATCAATGCATAGATTTACAAAAGATACCGTTGCAACTTGGCCCAATTCTATAGCCCCTGCTTGCTGCGGAATTCTGTGCTTACAACCCAAATAGTTATGTGCTTAAGACGGCACGGTAAAGGCCAAGCCACACTGCAGCGATAATGAGAACGATAACGATTACAACGCAAAGAGAACGCATTCTATTGGATGAAATGCTCCACGCAGAATACGCCCACGTTCAATCATTCAACCATTCTCGTTGTCTTTCTGGTTATTGAGGCCTGTGTGACCGGGCCTTAAGTGCAGCATTTTGTGGTAAGCAGAGCTATGAACCTGGACCTTGGTAACTGGGCTAGTACTCTGTACAACAAAGTTATTTCCCAGCAATCAGAAAAATTGGAATAGGGTTCGAGCAAAAAGTCCACCATTCGTCAGAACAAATCCATGTAGATGTTTACCCTTTTTAATCTTTGATAAAAGTGAGTCAGTTCTCCCCTAAATTATGAAAAACCTATTTTTTAATAATAACTCTTCTTATAATAATGTCATGTATCACTATAGCCTGTTATTAAGGTTCTTACATAGGCACTTTGTATTCCTAATGATGTAGGATCACTTTGCATGGGAGCTATGATATGCATTTTTATAATTTAAACCCATTGGCATGTTGGATGGCCTCCCTGCCCCCTTAATTCACCATTTCATGCATCAAAACCATAGTTTTATTACACTGTCGGCACCCAAGTAATATAAGCACACAAATCTATTTAGCTTTTCAAATGGTGGACTCACTCGGTTGCATGCTAAAAATGCGTTCCACATCGAGCCTCAAAAATTGAATTGAAGTATTTAAAAAAGGAAAAAAATGTTTTTGTATTTTTAAAATGTGACGACTTTTTCACACAATGATTCATAGGCGAGATATTTATAAAAAAATATATATGAAACACATAACCGGGGCACGATGTCATTAAGAGCTGAGATTGATCTTAAGTGCTAATTAATCTCCATTGCTATGCATAGTGTGATGTCGCAATACAAATCACTATGGTTAGGCCTACTATATAGATGATGTGACCTCTGACGTCACTCGAAAACCATAACATGATTCAAGCGCATACCGCCAGGCAAAACCTTTATGTTTTGGCAGCCAGCTAGAAAGTACACACAATCTTACCATGACTACGCGTCTTGAGGGTGGTTTGAACAGAGGGCAGTTTGAATGTAAACATAGGTCACATCGTCTATACTGACAAGCTTAAGATGAATCTTGTAGCTTCGTGAAATTGAGCCATGGAGACTTAGACTTTTGTAAAATTTAAATCAGGAATGCATCAATGAAGTAAACTTAAAATTAAAAAAAAAACGGACACTTTTCGGGATCCTTTTAGCTTTTGTACATGGATCGATGGCAAGATACATCAGCCCTGTTCACAGTAGATGATCTTCCCTAAGAAAAAACCAACAAAGTTTGGTTGGACTTTTTACACAACACCCAATAAGACATCTGCGAGTTAGCTTAGTTAGTCTTGTACAATGACTTGCTTAGTCACAAGTTACTGCTTACATTTAAATTCCTCGGACTATAGACGATGTGACCTGTGACATCACATGTTTACAATAGAGCCACAGAGCCTGGACTTCCTGCAGGCATGATGTGTACACAGCTCAATGGAAGAAAACATAAAATCTAATATTTTATGGAGATTGCATTGTCTAATTCTTGTCAACTTTTGATATGATGAAAGGGGGCACATCTCAAAACTTGACCAGCTTTTACTTTCATAACTCTTGGTTTTATGTGGAAATTATGACACAAAATGTCAACTTTCCCATAGGACCAGTGTAGTATCTTGCCTGCCAGAATACTGAAAGAATGTACAAGGTCACTCTTAATATTGTAAACAAGGTTCACATGGTCTATAGAGACAGTTGTTATGTCAAATGGTTCGGGCAAGCTTTTGTATAGCAACCTAGATAAGCAGACCCTGGTTCCATCATGCCATACATGTACACATTCGTTCAGAATTGTGTATGGGTGTTACTGTGTTTACTGTCTCTTCATAACTAAGCAAAAGCTTGCCCTAAATCATTTGACATTGCAACTGTCTCTATAGTCTGAGGTGTTAAAATTTAACTGGTAATTTGTGATCAAGCACAGCATTGTACCCGACATTATTCAAATCTAACAACATGCAAATGGCTCATCCCAACACACTACCTGGAAACAGTTGTTTTCATTTTGGAGTAGATAGAGCTTAGCAATGTCACCCCGGGGTGGTCAGCATACTGAGTGTTCAATATATTCCAGGAAAGTTGCAGCAAGTTGTGAAATTAACAGTGTGTTAATGCGAGTGGGGTTAAAGGCAGTGGACACTATTGGTAATTACTCAAAATAACTATTGGCATAAAACCTTACTTGGTGTAACGAGTAATGGGGAGAGGTTGATAGTATAAAACATTGTGAGAAACGCCTCCCTCGTAGTTTTCGAGAAAGAAGTAATTTTTCACGAGTTTGATTTCGAGACCTCAGATTTAGAATTTGAGGTCTCGAAATCAAGCATCTGAAAGCACACAACTTCGTGTGACAAGGGTGTTTCTTCTTTTATTGTTATCTTGCAACTTCTACAACCAATTGAGTTCAAATTTTCACAGGTTTGTTATTTTATGTATATGTTGCGATACACCAAGTGAGAAGACTGGTCTTTGACAATTACCAATAGTGTCCAGTGTCTTTAAAGGTCCCAGGGTATTCCCTGGGAAATGGCTGCATATATGTGAACAGAGCCTAAGTGTTATGGCAATCACCAATGCAATTATTTTCATACTTTGTTTTTGGTTCGCCTGATGGTTTGTGTGACTTAAGTAAGTATTGCTTTATGTGTCTGGACTCTGGCGGTCTCTGATGTTTGCCAAAGGTCTATTGGTAACAATTTTGTACCATTCTTTTGGATGGCTGACTGAAGTCACTGTCATAGAAATAAATAGTTGTGCTATGTAAAACAATTGCAATCATATACTCAGTGCATTATCGACTTCCAAGAATGCACAATTACGTTTTCTTATTGTTAAATTTATTTTCTTTTTTCTTTCCTGTGTCCTCAGACTATTTTTTGTATGATTGGATCACATTTCAGTTAGTTGATTTATAGTAAATTAATGTTTTGTTTTTGTTTAGTTGGTCATAATGTGATCCAATTTGTGAATCGGAGCTTAATCAGGTAAAGAAACTGGGCATTATTGGTAATTGTCAAAGATCGGTATTCTCACTTGGTGTATCCCAACATATGCATAAAATAACAAACCTGTGCAAGTTGATCAAGAAAGTTGTAAGAAAGTAATGGGAAAAAAACCCATCCCTTTTGCACAAATTTGTGTGCTTTCAGTATTGCCTGAGAAAGGCTTCAGTTTCTCAGATTCAATCAAATACTTAAGTGAGAAATTACCTCTTTCTCAAAAACTGTGTTACTTCAGAGGGTGTCGTTTCTCACAATGTTTTATACCATCAACAGCTCTCCGTTGCTTGTTACCGAATAAGATTTTATGCTAACATATTTCTTAGTAATTACCAAACGTGTCCAGTGCTTTTAAAATTTAGTGGTAAGCAGATACATGAAGTTGGGCTTATTTATTATATTTATAAGATGTAAAGTTTATTTCTTTTCTATGTAAAGTTTATGACTTCTAATTATGGCTAAACATATTTTGTCTTAAGGAAATTATGAACTCCAGTTGATCATGCCTTAATGTCTCAAAAGTCCCCCCCCCCCCCTCTGTCTAGATTTTAAACACAAACTCATTATTAAAACACACAAATGACTAAATTGGTAAAGAAGGACTGGTAGAGCCAGTCTAGTTAAATATTTTTAAATCACTATTGGACCTTGCTGTATATAATAATTTGGCTTGCAAGTAGCCTGGAATACAACACAATGTTTATGTTATACAAACTTAATGATCAATTTGTAATAAAATATCAGATTGAATATCAACAAAAGTGTCATTGTTTCTTAATTCTTTCAATTCTTATGTTAATTTAGTATGACAGCCTATCATAAAAGGACATGCCGGTAGTTACTTCTAGTACAGACCCAGTAACTGGGGCGATGTACTCCTTTTTTCAATTTTTTTTTTCATTATCGATCGTACGGCTGATAATGACAACTTTGGATAATGACAAAATTTCGAAAAAAGGAGCACACTAGCGCCCCATCCCAGTTATTTGGTCTACTTCTAGTACAGTATTTTGGCCGTTAACCTTTTTTTGCTAAGCAAGAGTTTTTGTGCTTTCTACTTTATGAAATTGGGCCCTGTGAGTTGGTTTAGATATTGGAAGAGTTCTTTTTTTATTTCTGCTAATACCATTGTGTAGATGCTGAATAGGATTTGACAAGTAGTAGATGAAGATGTAGATAATTATGTCAAAATAGTAATGGGAAGAAATGGCACTGGCGGGCTTCCGTACTTTCCCTGCTCTATTTATCTCTGGAGAGGTTTTTTGAAGCGCAATCTTGGAATATAAAAAAACAAGCAGCGCAATCTGGAAATCGGGCAAATTCCAAAATGTGCGCTCAACACTAAGAATTTACCGCCAGTAGAGGGCGGGCGACCAGAATACCAAAAACATATTGTGCACTCCCCTTTTCCTTTACGCAACTTCCGAACATCAGCTGATGGAGGATACCCGACTATGCTTGTGCTTGTGCCGTGTGTGGTCGTGTCATGCAACTTGCTCGCAAGGCCGTGCCGCCGGTTTTGTCTGCAAAGCTAGCTGGGGAGGTGTAGAAACGAATAAGGGATGATGATGTAATACCGTTACATATGATATGATGTAAATAATGATGTAAGTAACCGACCACTAACCCCAGCTCTCGTAAAATTGTACGTAGCTTATGAAAATCATCAGCATGGTCAGTCATTCTCCTTCTTTAATTTAATCTATTCTAACTAAGTTATAATTCCCTTGCTTGGCTTGGTGTTGGTCTTGGAAAAGATTTCCTCCGCACCGGCTGGAGTGGAGTGGATAAACTTTGCATCGATCTCACTGATGACCATCAGCATCACTGACGACACAGTAAGTCAAGTGAAACTGCGATTTTGTGAGTGTGACCCCTTTTGTAAATGTAACAGTTTGTTTAAGATTTAAGCTTAGTTTTAGAATTGTTCAATAATATTAATAGCAATTTTCGGGCTGTACATGTGGTCAACATAGACCCAGTATTTAACTTAATATTAAAAATAATAGTAACTTTAACTGGATAGCTGTATTCCTTTTTTCAAAGTTTTGACATTATCGGTCATTATAACTAGCGATAATGTCAAAAAAGATTTTTTTTTAAAGGAATACAATTCTCCTGCCCCTTATATTGGTATCGGTATTCTGCATGCACAATGCTGGTCCTCGTGTTAAATATCGTTTACCAGTGTTGCGCTGAGCACACCACTTAGGACTCTCCAACATGCAAGCTGGATGCTGGTAATCAATGGTATGCTTACTATGATAACTGACCTGTCTTTATTTTATTGATTTTTTTTTTCAGTTAAAACTTTGGGAAGAGTTAATGCTGGTAAATGAAGGAAACATCGCTTTACCAGGAATTGCACTCAAGTGACTGGGTACATCTTACTCGACCAGGAAGGAGATTTATTTAAAACATGCTGCAAAAAGTTACCAGTTGAAATATGATTCATATACACCATGTACAGATACTGGTGCAGAACGGCACCAAGTATGTTCAGAAATTCACCCGGAACGTCAGCTTTCAGCTTTTCGCCGAACGCAAAACGGCCAAACTCAAGCAGTGGGTTGTGCGTAGCGGATCTATTGTGTTTTTGTTGACGGAGAGCAATAACACAGTACCGAGGGAAGAGTCCACAGAGCCCAGTGAAGGTACAAGTACATCGGGCGGTGACATCGAACACAGGAATGCTTTGCACCATCCACAGGAAAATGGAAGGACACGGGATGTTGTTTTTTCTGAGTCATTACCGGATCAGTGTTTTTTAGAATCATCCCAATCAAGTACAACTGGCACAACACAGCACAACGGTCACTCTACACAAGACACTGTCTTTAACGTGGCTTTTGAAGTTTACGATGTCCCGGGGGCCTTGCGTAAAGCTGAAGAGAATGGTGCTGAGGTTCTGTGTCGACCGACCGTCGTAAGGGATCCTCTCAATGAAGGTCATGTGACTATTGCCGCGATCAAATCTTGCGTCGGAAATGTTGTACACACCTTGGTGGATAGCTCAAACTATGAGGGAGTTTTCCTACCCGGTTTTTCCTACCCGGTTTGTCTAATGTCTGAATCAGAGAAATCAAACAGTAATCATTCACCGTGCCTATTGACCCACATTGATCATGTGACATTTGCCTGTCCAATGGGAGCTTCAAATCTGACACTGGAGTGGTACGAGAAGTGTTTCGGAATGAAACGATTTTTCCTAATGAGGTAAATGAGACAACTTTAGAAAATTGTTCATATCCTGCCACCACTTTTTCATTCAATTTGAAATAAATTAGTATCTATTTAACTCAAATGAGATATTCCTTTTGGTGTAAATTATTGAAAAAGTGGTGGCAGGATATGGAAATCTTTCTGACGAATTTGTTCCATTAGAGAGATGCTGTTGACCCATTGCGCAACATGGAATGCACCTCCACAAATTGCACCTTTGATTTCTGCCACTTTTGGAGTCAATTCCTTTGTGTTCGAATTGCCTCCCTAAGGGCAGACAGGTGAGGCCCTGGTACGAGTTCTACATGTTGTGCAATGTGTTAATATTAAAGAAGCCACACCTTTCCCCTAACAAGGGATGCATTTAAGTATTTCACTATGACCTTTGACCTTGGGCTTCTTATTTGACTACAATTACTATACATTATACATGATCATGATTGTCAGCCGAATTCTCACTGGTCCATTCACCTTCACAAACCATATGGTTTTATTAACAGCATATGCCAGTTTTTAATGCACAGGTAATTACGCATAGATACATGTAGGCCTAGTGGACCATCACCTGTTCAACAGTCATGCACGCATGCGTAGTTTATGTTATAACACCCCTTGCAAGTATTCTGCCTGCTCATTGGTTTAGAGCGCGTCACATGACATGTCTTAGTTTTGCCAGACGATGGCCGTGTGATAGAGCGTCGATTTGCCATGCGCTAGTCCAACAGACTACCACATGGCGTGCAGTACCCAGACGTCCGTTGCGTATACTGGGATGATAAATTAATAGTCTGTAACCACTTCGGATTGCGCGACACTACATGCAACACAGTAAGTAAAAGTGTTTGCAATCTGTATTCGCGTCGTCTGTGGATTGTAGCATTCAGGTCTGTAACTTAATAATAACAGTACAGTATTGAGAAATGTTTGGGGTGTTATAAAACAAATATTGACTGCTTTTACTCGTGCAATGGTTAAAAACTATGACTCCCTCGGTGATCCCCGGAGCGTTCTATTTTCCCTCGGCTTCGCCTCGGGAAAATAGAACGCTCCGGGGATCACCTCGGGAGTCATAGTTTTAACCATAGCACTCGAAGCAGTCAATATTTGTATACTAGTATTACAGATTTAAAAAACAGCCATGTTTGTTTGTTTGGATAAAAGACGGCAACATCCATTATCTCTCATACAAAACATCTATGGTTATGAATGAAAAATCAAGAATTTGTGATTCAGTAACTAGAAGACAATACCTGTTCTAGTCATTTTGAAATCAGTGGTTAGCTCGGTAAGATTCAAATCCACAACCTTGTGATTGCAATTCCTGCAGTTTAACCACCTTAAACCTTTGATGTGTTTGAATATCGCACACTCAGAAATTTCCCCTTTACATTTTTGCAACAGAGAAGAAGACGAATCTGAAGGTTTCATCGTTCAAGGCAAGAATGTTGGTCTACGCATGAAAGCCATGGAGTATTGGCACTGCTCAGAAACGGGTCTTTGTCTTCCTCAAGGTCAGGGAGAAGAAAAGCGCCCTCGCTCACCCAGATCCAAGTTTGTTCTCGCGGAGGCATTGCCTGGCCAAGGTTTGTTGATATGAGTTACTTTGTTTTCTTATATTTACTGTAATTGTATTACAGGCCTCTAACTTCGCTTTTGATGGGGCACAGCTATTTCCCTCTAGTAAGGGGCATCTCTGTGAGGAAAATTTAATTTGTTTTAAAATTTGTACAGGTACCATACATAGGGCACCACAGCAAAAACACAGGGCACCACAGCAATTGCTTTGGGTGCATTGGGTTACTTTCTTTCATTACATAGTCTGATCATTTTTACCCAAGAATTGATGTAAAAATCAGGACTGCATCTTTTCGGCTGATTTTGTCTTGTTTTGTCGGCTTTGTTTGTCTAAATTATGGCAACTTTACCTTGGACCCTATTCTAAAAGCTATTAGTTTCTCGAGTTGTGCTTTTTTTGTATCTTGGGTTGTTAAAGTTGACCTGCGCAAAAGTTATTTGCACAAACACATCTTGTATCCTTTTGTTTTTATTGGAGTTTGGGGGAGTCAGAAATTCAATTTGTTTTCCCATATTTGTTGATACAAAAACTCAATTTCTATTTTTTTAATTTGTTTTTGCTTTGATCCAGGACCAAACCAAGTGGAGACATTCATCAAACAGCATAACGGTGCTGGTATCCAGCACATTGGTTTCCATACTGATGATATACTTCAAGCTGTCAGTAGTCTTCGAGATTCAGGTCTTTCTATGATAGAACCGCCGTCTGCTTATTACTCACAGGTCAGTTAACCATCACGTACAAATGTTCGATTGAAACTGTTCCCCCTTAGCTTACAGAACTTGTCTTTCCTTCTGGCTTGATACCTCACAGAGGAAATAAAGGCGTCTGTCTCTATGCCCTCATCTCATTGCCTTGGTGCCCTTGAAATGATCCAGTAGAAATTTAGTTTCCTCATATGGTGCAAAGTGCCTTTGCCCTTTCAACAAAACAGGCCTCCTCCTTACCAGCCAAATGGCACACTCTGTTCCAGCTCAGATACAAGGATTCTTACAAAACCGTGTGGAAGTGATGAATAGTAGCCTGCCTGGCCTCTGTGAATCACTTGATCGTTGTGGACTTAAAGGCAGTGGACACTTTTGGTAATTACTCAAAATAACTATTAGAATAAAACCTTAATTGGTAACAAGTAATGGGGAGAGGTTGTTAGTATAAAACATTGTCAGAAACGGCTCCCTCTGAAGTGCCATAGTTTTCGAGAAAGAAGTAATTTTCCACGAATTTGATTTCGAGACCTCAGATTTAGAACTTGAGGTCTCGAAATCAACCATCTAAACGCACACAACTTCGTGTTACAAGGGTATTTTTTCTTTCATTATTATCTCGCAAGTTCGATGACCGATTGAGCTCAAGTTTTCACAGGTTTGTTATTTTATGCATATGTTGAGATACACCAACTGTGAAGGCTAGTCTTTGACAATTACCAATAGTGTCCACTGCCTTTAAAAAGATTGAATCCTATTTGTTATTTGAATCAGGTTGGCAAACTAGCCGAGATCTCCCGCATCAGGCGAGATGTTGAGCTCCTCAAGGAGCTTGGAATTCTTCTTGATGAGGAGAGATGTGAGAATGAGGAGGAGGCATCTATGAAGATAGCCAGGGAGGAGCAATCAGGACAAGATGCAGCTATACAATACAAGTAAGATATTCATTTAGTTAACTAAAAGACTGGCCTTTAAAGCCATTGGACCCTTTCGGTAAACAGTGTTGTCCAAGGCCCACACTTTGTGTACCACAACTTCTACATCAAATAACAAACCTGTGAAAGTTTAGGCTCAATCGGTCATCGGAGTCGGGAGAAAATAACGGAAAAACCCACCCTTGTTTCCGCGCGTTTTGCCGTGTCATGACATGTGTTTAAAATAAATCCGTAATTCTCGTTAACGAGAATTTGTATTGTTTTGCTGTTTTCTCAAAAAGTAAAGCATTTCATGGAATAACATTTCAAGAGAAGTCTTTCACCATTGCCTTCTGTAAACCCTGTAAGTTATGTGTAAATCTGTGAACTTTTATTTTTTTTTCTGAACCGAAAGGGTCCAATGGCTTTAATTGTTAACTTTTTCGTTCATTCATGGGTCATTTTTTTAAAACAAATTTTCTATGGTTTCCTGGGGTCAAATTACAGGAAAAAAATCCAGAGAAAAAAAAGGGGGAAAAAGATATTAAAATTACACAATTACATATTTTTAAAAAATGGTGGTAATGATGGCAACTAGGTTTTGTAATGGACTAGCTTTAGTCTATTAGGTCCCACTTTCCTCAAGAAACAAATTTACTCTTACCAGCATAAGGTAACCAGCCAAAACTAACATTCCAAATGGGTTCCTGATTATTTTTACCCAGCAGAAAACTCAATTTATTTTTTAATACAAATTCTAGGACCAACTTATTGACCTGTTTTGTTCCCTATTGTATACTTTTTTGTTTGTATTTTTTCTTTTTTCTTATTGTTGTACTTTGTAATTTTGTTTTCTTTGTCTTGATCTAATAAACAATAACAATACTTTGTTGTTCTAGGTATCTGATGCAAGTGTTCACCAAGCCAATCTTTGAGCGAGACACATTCTTCTTAGAGATTATTCAAAGACAAGGAGCTACCGGGTTCGGAGCGGGAAACATCAGTGCATTATGGAGAGCTGTCCAGGCTTACATGTCTTATGAAGAAAGATAAGACGAGTCCTACATATACAGGCAGGTCACACAAGCTTTTCTTCAAGAATGTAAGTTGTTCAAAACAAAATTGCTTTTATGATGATCTTCCCGTCACGGGAACTCGACAAACTCCAACAAGGGGATATAAACACCAGGGCCCAATTTCTTAGAGCTTCTAAGCACAACAATTTGCTTAGCATAAATTTTCTTCGCTGATAAAAACAGGATTGTCGACCAAATGTCCGTTTGTTGCATATTGCTTGTTACTGGTATTCAGCTGTTTGCTTATCCTGAAAATCACGTGGAAATTTGGTCGGTTATCCTGTTTTTATCAAGGAAGAAATGTCCTGCTAACAATTTTTTTTTCTTTTCGTAGCAGCTCTCTCGTACAAACATTTGTTTAACATCTATGATTATGAATTGCATAAATCAAGAAACTTGTATCCAGTAACTAGATGACAATATTTTCATTGTGAAGTCAGCTGTTTTCTCGGTAGGATTCAAACCCACAAAGTCCCCGGCTAAATAAGAACTGGTTGTTATTATTTCACCTTATCACTGCATGCAAAAGAAAGGTGGTATTTTCATTTCCTTGTTTCTTATTGGTGTAGAATAAAATCAAAACAATTATTCTTAATCCCTTATGGAGATTAATACATCTATTAAAATGTAAGTTATGTAGGTGCAAAAACCAATCCACCTTAATGGATGAGATACAACCTCCTGTTGTACTTAAAGACAGTGGACACTATTGGTAATTGTCAAAGACTAGTCTTCACAGTTCGTGTATCTCAACATATGCATAAAATAATAAACCTGTGAAAATTTGAGCTCAATCGGTCGTTGAATTTGCGAGATAATAATGAAAGAAAAAACACCCTTGTCACACGAAGTTGTGTGCTTTCTGATGCTTGATTTCGAGACCTCAAATTTTTAAACTTGAGGTCTCAAAGTCAAAATCGAGGAAAATTATTTCTTTACAGAAAACTACGTCACTTCAGAGGGAGCTGTTTCTCACAATGTTTTATACCATCATCCTCTCCCCATTACTTGTAATCAAGAAAGGTGTTAAAATGATAATTATTTTGAGTAATTACCAATAGTGTCCACTGTCTTTAACTATTATGACAGTTTTTTCGTTTTGTTTTATTGCTGGCCTGGAATCGCACGGAGGTCATGACCTCAGTTGCTCCTTGTCTTGGCCTTGGTGCCCTGTCAAAAGTTTTCTATAGACTTATAGATTTTCCAACAAAAGTACCCTTAGCAAAAAACAAATGGCCTTGCCCTTTCAAAGATGAAATTTCATGCCTGTTATGTGTGTGGTATAAAGTTAAAACTATAGTTGTAAAGGAATTTGACAAAGTGGATTTTTATTTATTTCGTATGCACCTGAGCTTTGCAATAAGGCAATACACCAACGGCATGTTTACTGTTTACAACAGTTGTTTCCGCTTAAAGGCAGTGGACACTAATGGTAATTGTCAAAGACTAGCCTTCACAGTTGGTGTATATCTCAACGTGCATAAAATAACAAACCTGTGAAAATTTGAGCTCAATCGGTCATCGAAGTTGCGAGATAATAATGAAAGAAAAATTACCCTTGTCACACGAAGTTGTGTGCGTTTAGATGGTTGATTTCGAGACCTCAAGTTCTAAATCTGAGGTCTCAAAATCAAATTTGTGGAAAATTACTTCTTTCTCGAAAACTAAGGCACTTCAGAGGGAGCCGTTTCTCACAATGTCTTATACCATCAACCTCTCCCCATTACTCGTTACCAAGTAAGGTTTTTCGCAATAATTACTTTGAGTAATTACCAATAGTGTCCACTGCCTTTAAGTTGTAAGGCTTTAATCTTACTTAAAGCCATTGGACACTTTCGGAACAGAATTTTTTTTTTTAAGTTCACAGATTTACAAATAACTTACAGGATTTACAGCAGGTAATGGTAAAAGACTTCTCTTGAAATATTATGACATGAAATGCTTTCTTTTTTTGAGAAAACATTAAAACAATTTCAATTCTCGATATCGAGAATTACGGATTTATTTTAAACACATGTCATGACACGGCGAAATGAGGGTAGGTTTTCTCGCTACTTTCTCTCCACTCCTATGATCAATTGAGCCAAAATTTTCACAGGTTTGTTATTTTATATATAAGTTGTGATACAAGAAGTGTGGGCCTTGGACAATACTGTTTACCGAAAGTGTCCAATGGCTTTAAAGGAAAGGTATACGTTGGGCAATCAAATTTTAAAACTAATGGAAAGAAACGTGTGCTAACCTTTTGAAATGAAATTTGTACAGGTTAGTTTTATTGTATACAGATCTACATATAAGATTTACTCTGCTTATAATTTGAAATTTTTAAATAACTTTCATGAAAAAATAAGCTCAGGAACCTTAAATGGTTCAGGAAGTATTATGCCTTTTGAAGCATTTGATTTGGAAGTTACTTTGTTTTTGTTTTTTGTTTAGAAGAGTACAATAGTTCTTATTCTCAAGTTTTCAATAAACAAACATTCAGATTAAAAAAAATTGCTTCAAATTTTATTGTGAAGGGTTTGACTAAAACAACTATTAAGGACAAGAAATCAACCATTGTTCTTTATCCCTTTTTGGATTAGTTGTGAGTGTCTCTTGTGACAATTCAGTGATTTCAGTTAAACTTAAAAGTTTCATCTGAATTCAGACTTTCTTATGCGCGCCTCATAAAAAAATAGCTGTTATTTTCTCCACATGTACAACATAAACGCTGATTTTATCTACTTCTTAAATGGAGGAGATCCAAAAGGTCCTTGAAATCTTCGACTGCAGGGATTTTTGAAAGGTTGAAAGGTCACAACATCAACACACGTCCCAAGACTTGGACCATGGTTTCAGACATTTTAGTCAACTCTCACCCCTGGGCCCAATTTCATTAATCTGTTAATTCAGACAGATCTGCTTAACTGCTAAGCAAGAGTGAGGTACCAGTTGCAGCATTTTAAACTTTATGGTATTTTGACTTGTAACCTTTTTCTGCTAAGCAATGTATTTCTATGCAGTTAAGCCAAGCATCTCCAGCTTTTCATCACTTTCTTGAAGACAAGCAGAGAGAACGTTCTGTTCAAAATGTCAACACAATCACATCCCCCTAAATAAGTACCTTTCACATTATCCACACCTGGGCATGAAGTTTTTCCTACTTCAGTCCTATTTCCAATTTCAGTCCTATTTCCAATTTGTTTACCCTCAGAATATTCTGCAAAGTTTATAACTATTCTGAAAAGCATACGAGACCATTTACAAGTACAGTTAAGCTCAAAAATAGTTTCCTACTTTTTTCCAAGGTCCAAATATCATACCTGCACTCCAAAAGAAGTATAATAGTCGGTTCTTAAAGCGCTTTATCACACCCCTAAGGGGCGTATCAAAGTGCTCAGTAATATATCCTGGAAGGTATGTAGAGCTTAGTATTGATGTATGAGATCTATTCCTTTATAGTACCATGTAATGGTTTACAAGGTGCTGTGGCACAATATGCTGCCGATCCAACCAGGGACATCAAGGCGAACCCCTTCTCTTTTCGATAAGTGCACTGGGTTCTTTAAAGTGCGTTTTTACACAACACACGGGACCATTGGCTTTACATCCCATCCGAAAGGACAAAGCATCATGGTTAAGTGTCGTGCTTAAAGGCAGTGGACACTATTGGTAATTACTCAAAATAATTATTAGCATAAAACCTCACTTGGTAACGAGCTATAGGTTGTTGATAGTATAAAACATTGTGAGAAACGGCTCCCTCTGAAGTGAAGTAGTTTTGGTGAAAGAAGTAATTTTCCATAAATTTGATTTCGAGACCTCAGATTTAGAATTTGAGGTATTGAAATCAAGCATCTGAAAGCACACAGTTTCTTTCATAGTTATCTTGCAACTCAGTATGTTGATATACACCAATTGAGAAGACTGGTCTTTGACAATTACCAACAGTGTCCAGTGTCTTTAAGGACACGGGTGTCACGACTGCTGTTCAGAAACACCAGAGCTTGAGTCCGGTGCTCTTAACCGCTAGGCCAGGACACACCCCCATAACAACAAAAATTAATTAAGACACAAAGTACAGTAGTGATTTCTTTGATTCTTTATGAGATAATTATCTACTTACTTCATTACACTTCCAATCAGTACAATTTGTCAAATAATTATTGTTAATTTTTTTATTTTTATCTTTTTTTATAGTTTAAACAGAATGTTCGAAAGGAATTCTACCATTTCTCATACTCTTTATTTATCTTGTTGCATTTCCTTTAAAAAATTGTGTTTTTCGTGTGCGTTTACTTCTCTCTCGAATTCATTTTATCTCTTCATTTTTCAATAAATTATTTTATAAAAACTGTTTATTTCCGTTTGTTAAATATATGTACAAAAGTCAATGCTGCTAGACAAATTTTAATTATGAACACCAAGAAAATCAAGATTTTATGGACCTAAACCAAGTTGCTGCTCACCAAAAAATATATCTAGTTGGGGTACTGTAAGTGCTAAATTAAGCCCATGTGAAACAAACACCAACAGTTGACCATCCTTGAAAATTCATTAAGAAAAACAATTAAACTCGTGTAGATAAAACACTAACAACAAATCTTCATTTTCTTTTTCAATTTCTTCTAAGCCTTACTTGCAGTTAACCTGGCTTGCCATTAACACTTACTCTTTTATTTTTTCAAGCTTCATATTTCAGTTATATACATCTCAATTTTATTTAATAGACTTCACTTGGAATGTTCTTATCCTTCTGATTTCAAGTTTAAATGCACTGGACACCTTTGGTAATTATCAAAGACCAGTCTTCTCACTCTCACTGGTCGTCGAAAATGCGAGATAAAAATGGAAGAGGAAAAAAAGCACCTTTGTCGCACAAGTTGTGTGCTTTCTGCTTTCAGATGCTTGAATTTCGAAACCTCAGCTGAGGTCTCAAATTCAAGTTAAATTCTTGAGTCACTTTTTTTCTCAAAAACTACGTTACTTCAGAGGGAGCCATTTCTCACACTGTTTTATAACTATCAACAGCTGTCCATTTCTCACTACCATGTCAGTTTTTATGCTAACAATTATTTTGAGTAATTACCAAAAGTGTCCAGCAGTGCCTTTAAAAAACAAAAACACTTTGCTCACAGGTTGTCGGAGCTGGTACTCCTGAACTCTGAAATACAAATTAACATCACAAGTTTATCGCAAAGTTCTCTATCTTAATAATCATAACCTCACACAATACACATAGGGACTATTTCATAGCCATTTTAACGGGCAAGACAACTGCATTTTGTTGCAAAAGAAATATCTAAACTAAACAAATGTGTGTGGATAACTTTTTCTTCTTGTTATGTTAAACTAAAAGCCTTTTCTCCAATGTTTGTGGAAGAACTAAACACTTCATTGTTTTGTGTAAACTTTTTCAAAAAGAAATTCTCAAAATAAATGTTTGTGTATAAACAAAAACTTAAGCCTGTGTTGGCTGTATTTTTCACAAACCTTTTTCAAAAATCAAACAAAAGTTTTCAACTTTTTTTAAACACAAACTTTTAGTTCACTAAATAAAATTTAAAGAGATGTTTTTGTTTTTCAAATCTTGCATTAAATTAACTTATCTTACTTATTCTACCCGTATATATTTTTCTCTTATTAAGTCTTACTGTATAAATCTTCTTTGTTTAAAATCCTTCCAAATGAACAGATAAACCATCCTAATTGCACTTTCTCAAGTCACTTCGTGACAAGTTGTTTTTATCTCTTAAACTAAATAGAACAAATTTCCATTCACCCCACTTTGGGCTGCCTTCGTCAGCTTAAAGGAACACGTTGCCTTGGATCGGTCGAGTTGGTCTTTGAAAAGCGTTTGTAACCGATTTTTATAAAATGCATATGGCTAGAAAGATGTTGTAAAAGTAGAATACAATGATCCACACAAACATGCCTCGCAATTGCACGGTTTTTCTTTTACCTCGTCAACTAACACGGTCGGCCATTTATGGGAGTCAAAATTTGGACTCCCATTAATGGCCGACCGTGTTAGTTCGCACAGTAACAGGAAAACCACGCAATTTCGAGGCAAACTTGTGTGGATCATTGTATTCTACTTTTAAAACATCTTTCCAACCATATGCAATTTATACAAAACGGTTACAAATGCTTTTTATAGACCAACTCGTCCGATCCAAGGCAACGTGTTCCTTTAAATGGTTCAAAAGAGTTTGTAGAAACTTCTTATTTTTTTTCATTCCTTTTTCTTTTTTCTTTGCCTTCTTTGGCATATTAAAAAAATGGCACATTTTGTGGCTATACTTTTTCTTTCTTTCTTAACTTTGGAAGACAAAATGCTTGGTGCTGCTTTCCAAATGCTACAAATGTGAAGAGAAAATTTAACTATCACTTTGTGAATTTGATTTTCAAAATGTATAATCTGCTTTTACAGTTAAAGGAACACGCTGCCTTGGATCGGTCGGGTTGGTCTTTGAAAAGCGTTTGTAACCATTTGTTGTAAAATGCATATGATTAGAAAGATATTTTAAAAGTAGAATATAATGATCCACACAAGTATCACTCAAAATTGCGACATTTATAGGAGTCAAATTTTTGACTCACATAAATGGCCGACCGTGTTAGTTCGCAAAGTAAAAGGAAAACCACGCAATTTCGAGGCAAATTTGTGTGGATCATTGTATTCTACTTTTAAAACATCTTTTTAACCATGCATTTTTATAACAAATGGTTACAAACACTTTTCAAAGACCAACCCGACCGATCCAAGACAACGTGTTCCTTAAAGGATTGATTTGAAGTGAACAGCTTTTTCTTATTTTTGATTTCCTCAAAGGTTACTCAATATTTTGTTGATTAAAATAAAAAAATGTATTTTAAGGGATGGTGACACCATATATTTAGGAGGCATACACACATTAACTTTCTCTTATCTTGTCTCTTATGCTAGTCCATCATTCAAGCATTTTTCTTAACCAAATCAAATGTTTCTTGTAAAATTGCATCAATTAGTAATAATAAGCGAAGTTAACATTGTTAACATCTATTAATTAGTAGAGTGTTAAGAAAGCTGACTACTACCTCCATTCCTGATCATATACTCCTGTTGTTCAGCGTGTTACTTCTCTTATCTTTGCTCGGAGGACGCTTGGCTGCTTTGACATCTACATCATGCGTTCTATAAAAGATGGAGAATGAGAATGGTGTGAGGATCGTACATGATTGACGATAGTACAAGATTAATGGAGCTTCAACATTGAGGATTGTATACTCTATACTTTCCTGAGCTTTGTGAACAAAATCACAGGCATCTTACTCAGGTGAGATTCAAACCCACCACCCATTTGCAATTTTAGAGCAGAGTAATATGCCTGTGATTTGTTTACTCGAGGGAAAGCACCGAGTATACAGTGCTAACACATCGGTGTATAAGGGTAAAAACCAAAAAAAATATTCTTTATCCCCAATGCAAGTTTAACATCTACTAAATCGTTTGCTGTACCCGCTGCTAAAACATAGGATTCAACTGTCAGGCAATCTCAGTGGTCTAGTTGGTACGACACTGCTCTAGAATTGCAAAGGTCATGGGTTCGAATCCAACCTGAGTAATATGCCTGTGATTTGTTTTCATAGACCTCAGGAAAGTACCGAGTATACAGTGCTTACACACATCGATGTATGTAGAAAAAAATTAATATTCTTGATTCCCTATGCAAACTTCCATCTATTACAACTTTGGGGATGTTGAACAATTTGGTACGATTTAAAAAGCAGGACAAAAGGTTAAGAATGATCTAGGATTGATGTTATTACTGACGACAATGGAAGGGATTGACAATGTAACCTCACCTTAGCATGAGCTCAATGTAAGGTGCTACATTCTCCCACTTGAACTGTGTGATCTTGGTTAGGGCGGCGGTCCAAGTCGGTGAGAATTGAAGACACACTCTTGATGATGCTATACAGGCAGCAGCAACCAGTGATGGCTTGCAGAAAGAGAAAGCATGGTCTATTGATGAAGAAACAATAGTTTTTTATAGAGGTAGAGTTTCCTCCTTTTGAAAATGGAATACTGTCAACGTCCACCTCCTCTTCTGTCTTTAGGACCCTTGCATTTGGGGAACCACAAGATTGTAGGGCTTGTAGCTCAAAGTTTTTACTGGACTAGAATATTTTTTTACAGGACTAGAATATTTTTTTACAGGACCAGAATCCAAATGAGTTGAAAAAGCACTCAGGGGAGATCTATTTCATTTGTGTTGATGTGTAAGTGTGCTTTGATACTCTTCAAAGAGAATTGAAAGTTTACTATCACATTTGCAGTCAACTTATATCAACAGAAGACATTACACAGTGAGGTATTTTAATCAAAAACACAAGACCACCGGGCTTGTCCCCGAGTACGAGTTTATGGCCTTGCACTCAAATCCCAGGCCTTCATCCAGTGTTCCAGTGTTACTTTTGAGGCCCTACTTTGTTCAAACTATACCGAAAAGCTGTCTAAAAATTGTGAGTACAAATGCTGTTAAAGGAACACGTTGCCTTGGATCGGTCAAGTTGGTCTTTGAAAAGCGTTTGTAATCATTTGTTATAAAATGCATATGGGTAGAAAGATGTTGTAAAAGTAGAATACAATGATCCACACAAACATGCCTCAAAATTGCACGGTTTTCCTTTTACATCGTTGACTAACACGGTCCGCCATTTATGGGAGTCAAATTTTTGACTCCCATAAATGGCCGACCGTGTTAGTTCGCAAAGTACAAGTAAAACCATGCATTCTCGAGGCAAATTTGTGTGGATCATTGTATTCTACTTTTAAAACATCTTTCTAACCATATGAATTTTATAACAAACAGTTACAAACGCTTTTCAAAGACCAACTCGACCGATTCAAGGCAACGTGTTCCTTTAAAGTAGCTTGAGAATGTAACATACCTTGAAGACTAATTTCAAGGAAGTAGTTGGTATACTTCTGTATGTAGATGTTAGAGAACTCATTATTCCTGCTGTCATCATATTTCGTCTCACCGTTTCCCGACGCCTCCGTAAGGAAGTAACCCAGAAAGTGCGCGGCGGTGGGCGCAGCGACGTTCCAGTCAAAGAACTGAAGTAGCAGCAGTTCCATCTGGAGGTAGTCCTCCTTGTTTGCGCTGGTCATTGTGGACTGGGAGTGGTAGTTGCACAGCTTGGCGACTTTTTCTTCCCGCTCTTCGAACTTTGCTGTTGGGTTAAAACAGGATCACATACTGGTTAAGCGACACACGATTGACTTGTTACACGGCATAGTCTCTTATTTGTGTCTATTCTTCAAAGACAAATTTCCTGCTTAAGCACAAAAAGTAGGACAAAATAACAATGCGCTCCTGAATAAGGTTACCAGCCAAAATACCATGTCACATGTACCGTCTGCTCATGTTAGCTTAGCATAAAATGTTAAAGCAATGTTTTTGCAGCTCTGTGAAATTGGGCTCGATTTCACAAAGCAATAAAATCCATCGTAAGACAAATTGTCAGTATCACCATAGTGATTTACATTAGGACCTAACACTATACTAAGCAACTACGATTGGTTTGCAGTAACGATCAATCTTATCTCTTTGTGAAATCGGCCCCCGGTTAGCGAACTCAGGGAAGGGAAGCAGTTTCCAAAACAATGACTAAACACATTTTACTTCTTTTGTGTTATGCATGGGAAAACTTCCATTTGGGCCCTCTTTTTTTTTTCTTTTTTTTTTTTTTTTTTTTTTTTTGGTCAGCATTTTGGACAAGCTTTACTTGTTTTCCTTTTGACTTGATGTACAAAATGTCTGAAATTCAGCCCTTGGCTGCCATGGAATATTTGTAAAAAAATAAAGGGATGAGAAGTACATACTTGCAATCTGGAGACATGTAAACGCAAGTAGGTGTAGCTGTGTCTCCTGTACGATGGCATAGCGATCCATAAACCGGTCCAGCATATACACCCCCAGGTGAAGTACATGTCGATCGATCTCAAACTTCTCGCAGAGTATGGCCATCCAGTCTACCAGGTACCTGCGGAGATGCTGCTGCGGAGACTGACCAACGAAGACTATCAGCCTCTCCTCATTCTGCTTCATGTTTGTGTAGATGTCGGCGATGATGTCAGAGTTAGACCACCAATGGGACTCCTCTGCCATTGTGTTTTGAAATCAGCGATAACTGCCAAGTTGAGTTAGTCTTCAGTGCTTCATTAAAAATTATAAAAAGGCTAGTTGAATATATTTTCATACTAAAAAAACACAGTAAAATAATACTTTATTCTTTAAAGGGACACGTTGCCTCGGATTGGACGAGTTGGTCTATAAAAAGCGATTGTAACCGTTTGTTATAAAATACATATGGTTAGAAAGTAGGACATAATGATCCACACAAATTTGCCTTGAAATTGCATGTTTTTTTCTTTTACTTTGCGAACTAACACAGTCAACCATTTATGGGAGTCATAAATGGCCGATGGGAGTCAACAATTTGACTCCCATAAATGGTCGACTGTGGTAGTTGACAAAGTAAAAGGTAATTGTCAAAAACCAGTCTTCTCACTTAGTGTATCTCAACATATGCATAAAATAACAAACCTGTTAAAGTTTGAGCTCAATTGGTCGTGGAAGTTGCAAGATAATAATGAATGAAAAACATCTTGTCACACGAAGTTGTGTGCTTTCAGATGCTTGATTTCGAGATCCCAAATTCTAATTGTGAGGTCTGGAAATCAAATTCGTGGAAAATTACTTCTTTCTTGGAAACAACGTTGCTTCAGAGGGAGCTGTTTCTCACAATGTTTTATACTATCAACAGCTCCCTGTTACTCGTTACCAAGTTCTGTTTTATGCAAATAATTATTTTGAGTAATTACCAATAGTGTCCACTGCCTTGAATGGTGAGGCGGAGTATAACGAGGAGGGTTAAAGTCAAGCTCAAAAGGTCAAGTTTTAGGTCCCTTGGGTCAAGTCTTAATTTGAGTTGACATTTGTTTGCTAACTAGTCTCAATTCAAGTGTCAAGATACTCACTTCGGCATTATCTCATTTGGAAAAGTTTCGAAATCCTGCCACCACTTGTTAACTCGTTTTTAAATAAATAAATATCTAATTTACTTGGATCGTAAGGTACATTCGAGGCATTGGATTTCGCTCGGCCCCGCGGCCAGCTCTACCTTTGGTTAAAGCAAGGCGCTGGGGACGAGCGAAGCATTGGATTTGTAGCCCTGGACGTCAGTGCTACTGCAACGGAGGATTCCAACCTGTGTTAGGGATTGAGTGGGGATCAAAAGAAATAGGCCTACAACACCTGCAACATTATGAAGGTGAACACACGAGCTGCAAGTTCAGTCGTTTGTAGTCCGTTTTGGTCAGGTCCCCCACGACCGTTTGGAGGATCGAGGATTCCCGAAGACAGTGCATGACCAACATCATGACATGCAGACAAGAAACAAAAATACATCGGGCTCGCAAATGAGTTGAAACTAACCTGCTACGATGTGTAAGTACCCTTTTTATCCATCCAGCTCTGTCTGTATAATGATTATTTTCCAATTCTAAGCAGAGATAACTTTGAGATATGTGTTGGCCACGAACGCTGGTTTGAGAATGAAATGACACTGGCAAAGTCACTCTTATGGGTTGCTCAAAATTACAGGCTGGGTTTGATGGTTGGTTTGATGGTGTAGGTGTAGCGCCCTCTACGGAATTTCTTTACGCACGTGGCGCGAAAATAAAATTGAAAATGTTTCAAAATCCCGCCGCTCCCACATTGGGAAACTATCACGATTGGTAACCTTAAAAGAATAGTTAAAGTTTGAATTCGTATATTTGCTATTTGAGAGTGATATTGTCTTCTTTTGTTTTAGAGAGAAGACATAAAATAATGGTTAATAGGTTCGACCATTCCATGCTAACACTGTACTGGTAGGCCTACACGATGTGACCTGTGATGTCACATGTTTACAAAAGAGCCACAGAGCCTGGACTTCCTGCAGGCACGATTTGTACACAGCTCAGTGGAAGAAAACATAACAATCTTATATTTTATGGAGATTGCGCTGTATAATTCTTATCAACTTTTGATATGATGAAAGGGGGCGAGACTCAAAACTTGTCCAGCTTTTACTTTCACAACTCTTGGACTTATGTGGAAGTTACGACACAAAATGTCACCTTTCCCAAACGACCAGTGCATTATCTTGCCTGCCACAGAATACCCAAACTATGTAAGTCACACTTATTGTAAACAGAGTTCACATGGTCTATAGGAATGATGGTGTCAGTGCATTAGAAATGTTCATTTCCTAATCCTCATTGGTCATACCATGGAGGAACCTCCATGGTCGTACGTTCTTATAAGTCAGAGAATAGTGTTACTTTGTCTTTAGACGGCAACCACCTATGGCTGGTGCCGCTGGCACATTGTCGTTTAGTTGCAAGTTAACCACACTTTCATGCATAAAACAATAGATATGACTGTCGCTCTGTCCAAGTGTATAATTTAATTTTCAGGGTCTGTCTTTAGGCTATGCCTCGGCTCTTTTTTTAATTATTATAAAACTACGGCTTGCACGTCTTGCCTTGGGGTCCGGCTTAGGTTCAGGTGCAGTGTTCAGGTGTCGCAATATTGGAAATTGACATTTTTGACATTTTTAGTTGTTAAAGGAACACGTTGCCTTGGATCGGTCGAGTTGGTCTTTGAAAAGCATTTGTAACCGTTTGTTATAAAATGCATATGGTTGGAAAGATGTTTTAAAAGTAGAATACAATAATCCACACAAACACGCCTCGAAATTGCACGGTTTTCTTTTTACCTCGTCGATGAACACGGTCGGCCATTTATGGGAGTCACATTTTTGACTCCCATAAATGGCCGACCGTCTTAGTTGGCAAAGTAAAATGAAAACCACGTAATTTCGAGGCAACATTGTGTGGATCATTGTATTCTACTTTTAAAACATCTTTCCAACCATATACATTTTATAACAAACGGTTATAAATGCTTTCTATAGACCAACTCGTCCGATCCAAGGCAACGTGTTCCTTTAAGCTGCCTCCAGCAGCAATACACCAGCAGCAATACACCTGGTCGACATTGCCGAGAAAATGCAAGAAATAACTCTCTTTTTTCGAAACGTACAAACTCACGACTAGGACTTGCATGTACTTGCACGTACGTGTGTTCGATGTTTGATCGAGGCAAAGTCTGCCTCGATTGACGTCACAAAAGGGGTAGGCGGAGTCACCCCCAAACAACTTTATCTATTTTTTAAACATATACATATTTACAAACAATTACTCAAAAAATGATTTAATACTCTAATTTTTGAAAACAAATTATATTTCCAGGTGACTTTAACGTAAATAATGGGTAGAGTGTGTTGTGTTTCGTTTTTCCAATTTTATTTCTTTCATAAGGTTTTATTATATAGTCCAAATAGTGTCAATGCCGTCAATTGATGCGAAACGACGTCTATTCAGGCAGAATCGGGGCACGAAGGTTATCTGTGTGCAAAGGATAAAAATACGCTCTTGTGACTGTGGGTGTTTTCAGGCAGACAACAATACCATGCAGTGCCCACCGATCTGCCGTTTCAAGTGGAAGAGTTTGGGAGGCATTTACTGATCTTAAAATTAAGAAACATGGGTGTAACTTCCATGTTTGGTCTTATCGACCTTAAGACACCGCTGCTCGGAATAGCCGTACTGCTTGGCGTGTGTTGGCTAGCCCTTCGCCGCAAAAGCCCCCGAAACCTCCCGCCCGGACCGACGGGTTGGCCGCTCCTCGGCTACTTGCCCAAGCTTCTCAGGAGTGAATGCCCCTGCGAAACTCTCATGTATGAGTCTAGGAAGTACGGGGAAGTTTTGAGTGTCAATCTAGCTGGGCAGCTTACAGTTGTGCTCAATAGTGCTACTAGTATTAGGGAGGGCTTCAACAACCCACTCGTTACTGATAGGCCGTTGACTACATTATACGACAACCTGGTACCCAATGGTAAAGGTGAGTGTATGAGATAATAATAATATTACGATTTATATAGCGCCTAATATAATGTTATCTCTAAGCGCTTTACAAATACCTCAAATAAATGACCTGTTAAATTATTTTTAATTGACTGAATTAATGCTGTATAGAGAAGTGATTTGGTCCTCAGAAGAAAAAAGGCCCTGGACCAAATTTTTATAAAGCTGGTCCATAGAAAGCAGAAAATACTGCCTATCAAGTGTCTTTGCTAAAAAAATGCAAACAATGAGTGGGGCATCAGTCGCCACGGTGTAAACTTTGTGGAATGTTGGATGGTAACCTGTTTTTGTTAAGCAAGCTTTCCCGGTGCTAAGCAGGTTTTTTGTGCTTACAGGCTTTATGAACGAGGGCCCAGTTCATAAAACGTAATAATTATAGAAAGCACGAATGGTACGGAAATTGTTACCGAGAAAGAGTTACCGAAAAATTTTACCTCAGAAACACGGAATTCAATGAGGTATAACTCAACTCTAAAAATCAGAATTTAATAATAAGGTATCTCTGAAACATTCATCGAAAAGGTATTTAAAGGTTCTATGTTCTTTCTCTTAACAAAAAACACAATGTCCACAGATTTACATTAAACTTACACAGTTTGAATATTATGATAGTAGAAAGCTTCCCTTGAAATTTTACTTACATGAGGTGCTGCAGTTTTTGAGAAATGAGTAAAAGTAATAATTGTCGTCTCAGTTTTAGCATGTAAAAACGTATTAAACAGTTATGCTATGGTTTTGGTATAATATCATAACTGGTTAAGGGGATTTTACATGCTAAAATAATTTATTTTGAAAAAATACCACTTCCAGGTGACTAAGTTTCTGGAATGCAAAAGTGTTGCCGTGTTCAAGCATCGTGCCGTGGTTTACCGCCTGTTCACCCACACTTAAATAACAAACATCCGAGTCTAGACATGTAGTGCGCTGATGGTTTTATTGTTGGTGTGTTGTCACTAAGGCATAAACAAACAAATATTATGTTGGCGTAACCCGACCGACCCTGCTAAAAACGCGGCCGACCCTGAATATTTTTATTTTTTCAAGGGAAGAAATGAAATGATTAAAATCTTTTTTAAAAAGGGATATGTGTGTGTGTAGATGTTTTCAACTAGTAGTGTAATCCCAACGAGGCCTGGTTCTTGATAATTTTACCGAGACGAAGTCGAGGTAAATTATCAAGAACCAGGCCTCGGCGGGTTTAAACCACTAGTTGAAAACCGATTCAACACACTTTGAATCCCATTCGTAAATACCTTTTCGGTCAAAAACATCAACACTTTTTGGTCAAAAAGTAAAATAAATGCACAAATTATAATTGTTCACTAGTTTCGCTATTCCTATTGGTTGAGAGCACGTCACGTGGGTGTGTATAAACCTTTGTTTATGACCAGTAAAAACTGTTGAAACATGGGCGTGACAAGCGAGCTTGCACATGTTCTTATAAGACAGTTTCTTCATTCCTATTGGTCGAAAGCAACGGCTGAAACAGTTGTGCCACATCACGCGATACGCGCGACGCGCACAGCATTCACTTATAGGAGTTGTTTACCCGAGGGCGGCGGAGGGCTTTACCAATTCATATTGAAATTGAAAGAAAATCATTGAACAGTTATAATTTTTGCATTTATTTTACTTTTTGACCCAAAAGTGTTGATGATTTTGAGGCCTGGTTCTTACTTCGTCTCGGTAAAAGTATCAAGAACCAGGTCTCGTTGGGATTCAACCACTAGTTGAGAAACCTCTTCACCACACATTGATACCCTTGGTTACGTCAGAATTTTCATCAATCCCATCGTTACAACAGATTTAAGATTTTTTTTATTATCTAAAATTACAATAGAGACCTTAGGCCTACAAATGCCTAAACCCTTTGTAAATGAATGCCTATTATCTAAACATCGTCCACATAGTTTGTATGCACGGAGCTCTTGAGGTGCCATCCGACATGTTGAGATCCTGACAAAATTATCTCCGGATGACGCATCCTAAACGCAAACAAGTCGACAAACCGAGATGATTAGGTCTGGATGTCAACATCCTAAAAGTAGTATGTCGTCTTTCTGTGATAATTTATCTCGGGATGTCGACAGCCTAAAAGTAGGATGTCGTCTTGCTGTGATAATTGATCTCGGGATGACGACATTCTAAAAGTGGGATGTCGTCTTGTTGTGATAACATATCTTGGGAAAGTAGGATGTCGTCTTCCCGTGATAATTTATCTCGGGATGTTGACATCCTAAAAGTAGGATGTCGTCTTGTTGTGATAACATATCTTGGGAAATTGACATCCTAAAAGTAGGATGTCGTCTTCCCGTGATAATTTATCTCGGGATGTTGACATCCTAAAAGTAGGATGTCGTCTTGTTGTGATGACATATCTTGGGAAATTGACATCCTAAAAGTAGGATGTCGTCTTCCCGTGATAATTTATGTCGGGATGTTGACATCCTAAAAGTAGGATGTCGTCTTCCCGTGGTAACTTATCTCGGGATGTTGACATCCTAAAAGTAGGATGTCGTCTTATTGTGATGACATTTCTTGGGAAAAGTAGGATGTCGTCTTCCCGTGATAATTTATCACGGGATGTTGACATCCTAAAAGTGGGATGTCGTCTTCCTGTGATAATTTATTTCGGGATGACGACATCCTAAAAGTAGGATGTCATAGAATTTAAAGATACACTATTGCAGAAACACGTATTTCAAAGAAACTTTTTACGCGAAAACACGGAATGCAAGATATAACAACTCGGATATACGGAATTGGCAAAGATGTGACATCTCTGAAAGACGGGATTCCGAGTTCATCACAAAGTCCCCTGCAGCCAAACCTTTGTCTTGATAAAGGTGCGCCCAAAGTTAGATGAAATCAATCAAGACTGTTTAGCTTTTAATCTTTGAAATTTTACATGCCATGGAAGTAGATTGTGTTAACTCATACAGATCTGTACAAATTTGATTCACAACGTGATTAATTAACGGGTAATTAACATTCAATTAACAAGATCATTGTATCTTCATGAAAGCTGTACAAACGTAGTCTGTGTACATGCACGTCGTATGTAAATCATGTTGGTGTTTTTGAAAGCAGGAGAGGAAAAAGTTGCTGGAACTTCCTGTTGATGCGGGTTGTTCTAAAAAACCCTCGACCCCCATGACCCCTCGACCCCTCGACTTGTGTGCGATTTTTTTTTCTGTACACGGAAATTGCCACAGTTCACAACCTCAGCCAATCACGCACACAATTTTGTATGCTGACGTCGACTACCATGCCTCGCACATCACAACAACAGCGTACGAGACAGACCATACACACGTAGCACGCACGAAGCAAATTTCGCGTGATTGGCTGCTGTGTGGCAATGGGAAACTTTTGAAAATCTGCCAATCACCAAGAGAGGGCGCTCTTCACCAGGTAATGTCAACAACTTTAGGAATAGGAGAAGCATGAGCGACGGTCACTGACAGCAAATACCTTGTGTTTTGCGTGTCTTTGATTTTGTATTTTAGATTTAGCCAAACTGTATTTTGTTTTTCATAACACATTGCCAGCATAAACCAAACTGTTCTGGAACAGGACGTACTGTGGACACGAGTTCCCCAACGATAACAAGCGGTGTGCATGAGTTGTTGGGAGTGTTTCTTCTAGAGTAATTAGCAAAAATTCCAAAATGCTGACCTACCAAAAACTGAGAAGAAATCTGAAGTTTAGTTGTATGACAGTGTATCTGATTTAATTTTCAAGAGGCTGAGAGACTTCTAAATATTTTTTGAGTATTTTTGAATTTTTAGCATTTACCATTGATTGCTATACGAGTTGTGCACCCTTACCTGGTAGGTCTGCTGCCCTCTAGTGGCAGAGCTTTAAAAAAGTCTCCCATTGTGATGTACATAAAAAAACGCGGCATTTCCACGCGTATCTCTTGGCCGATCCGAGATTATTATCCCAAATGGGAACCTGCGTTTACCGCCCGAGTACGATTACGGCCAACTCATTACGAGATGATCAGGCGGACCCATTTCCGGCTAATTGCTCCCGTACTCTGTACTTCCATGGTACTACTAGAAGCGGAGCTCAAGGTTGTAGACCCGACCGACCAAATGGCCCACACGTGTTTTGGGGTCCCCAATCGGTGTGCACGTGACGTGCGGAAGCGGAGAGTAAATACTCCCAATTCTGTGTGTGGCTGATACATGTAAATATAACCGCAGTCTCAGACTTGAAATCAAGTCTAGTCGTGGAAGGAAGTTGCGTCGCGGATCGCACACTTCTAAATCGGGGACTTAATTCTTACTCGGCCGCCGTGAAGCGACATTTCATAAATTCGGAATTGGGACATTCTTCGAACACGGGGATGACGTCGAGGGGTCCTGGGTCGAGGGGGTTGAACTTAAACAATTTCTGATTTTATTTCAAAGGGTAACAAAAATGGCTGTTAGCAAATGGTTTCCAAACAAAAACTACATGGTGTACTCACTGGCCTCAACCATTTACCTCTAGAAAATAAATCAAGCATTCAGGTCAAGTTTGTTATCGCCACATTATTCAGCGAACCATGAATCATACACAGCTACTATTCACAAGAAAATCTATGTGTGGAGGGTAACAGACAGCACACAATGGAACCGGAGTTAAAAGTCACCTGGAAGTGGTATTTTGTCAAAATAAAGCTTTTGTCACTAAAATATGTGTTTTGATGAGTGGAATATGAATAAACAACTAACTAAGGTTTAAATATATTAGTTTCCATGTTATTTACAAATTGGAAAAAAGCCCGACCCGAGAGGGCGCTGTTCGTGACGTCAATTGAGGCGCGATGAATCGCATGCAGTGCCAACACAGCATAGTGACGCTTGGCGCAATCTAAAAACATGGCCTCAAAGTTGAAACAACGCCTGATTTTTTCACGTTAGGCAAATGCTCCTTTAGGTTCGTTACGTCTTTCAGGTACCTTCTTCGACTTCCCCACTAGCTGGAAAAATTATTGGGATGGCGTCATGTTTTAGAAAAAAAAAATTCTTTTCATGTCAAAATGTGTAGTGTATTCCGGATTCTCGAAGCACGACGGCTCGAAGTGTTTGCCGCACAGCGCTGGAAGAGACGTCGGACCGTGACACCATCTTTAGTTGTTTTGCTGCATCCAGCAGCAATACACCTGGTTGACATTGCCGGAAAAAAGCAAGAAAAAAACTTTTTCAAACGTACAAACTCACGTCCAGGACTTGAATGTACTTGCACGTACGTGTGTTCGATGTTCGATCGAGGCAAAGTCTTCCTGGATTGACGTTACTAAAGGGGTAGGCGGAGTCACCCCTACACAACTTTATTTAATTTATTAAACATATAAATCGTCAAAAACTACGGAGCTCCAGGAGTGTCATCCCACATATTGAGATACCGACATAAGTATGTCAGTAAGTCGACTTATTTCTCTCAGTAAGTCGACTTGTTGAAATAAATTATGTCAGCAAGTTGACTTATTGTTTGATCTAAGTCGACTTGGCGAGATAAATTATGTCAGTAAGTCGACTTAGTACTCTCAGTAAGTCGACTTGGCGAGACAAATTATGTCAGCAAGTCGACCTTTTGTTTTATCTAAGTCGACTTGGTGAGATAAACTATGTTGCTTAGTCGACTGATTGTTTTGAATAAATTGACTTAATAAATTATGTCAGTAAGTCGACTTATTGTTTTATCTAAGTGAACTTGTTGAAAAAAATTATGTCAACAAGTTAACTTATTGTTTTTCTAAGTCGACTTGGCGAGACAAATTATGTCAGCTAGTCGACTTTTTGTTTTATCTAAGTCGACTTGGTGAGATAAACTATGTTGCTTAGTCGACTGATTGTTTTGAATAATTTGACTTAGCTAGATAAAATATGTCGGTAAGTTAACTGATACCACGAAATAAGTCGTCTCGATGAGATAAATTATGTCGGTATCTCAATATGTGGGATGGCACTCCTGAAGCTCCGTAAAAAACAATTACTCAAAAAATTATTTTATTGTTCAGGAACATATACTCTAATGTTTGAAGGGGAAAAAAAACCAAAAGTGCAATCGTCAGCCGTTGAAGTTTATTATACATGGGCTGATTGTGATCAAAAGGATAAAAGTCTGTTGTCGATACAACCGCCCACTTATATTCAACGGACCATGAACAAACGTCTGTAATGGATAACAATGGTATATTTCAGTTGACTTAACAACATAATTTATCTCACCAAGTCGACCTAGATAAAATGGTAAGTCGACTTACTGACATATTATCTCACCAAGTCGACTTAGATAAAATGATAAGTCGACTTACTGACATAACTTATCTCACCAGGTCGACTTAGATAAAAAGTCAAGTCGACTTACTAACATATTATTATCTCACCAAGTCGACTTAGATAAAATGATAAATCGACTTACTGACATAATTTATCTCAACAAGTCGACTTAGATAAAATGATAAATCGACTTACTTACATAATTCACCTCAACCAGTCGACTTACAGTAACTAATGAAGAAGTTTACTTATACACAGCCTGCACACGTTGCAAATTGAGATTGCGAGTTAGGGCCCGCGTGGTCGCTAATAATGTGGGGTGATTTTTCGTGCCTGGGATGCAGAAGAATAACCACAATCTAAGACTTGAATCAAGTTTACACCTCGTCCAACTCCGATTGTGTTAGTCAATTCAGGCATCCTCTTCAATTTTGTTTTGTGTAACAAGCAAAATTATTAATTTACTGATTTTATTTAAAAAAGGTTAATTGCTGTTAGCAAACTGCGTCCAACTAACACTACATGGTGTACATGTACTTGCAAAATAGTGTTACTGGCCTCACGTTTTGACCTTACTAAATAGCTACGTGAGAAGAATGAGACAATAAATCATGAATTCAGTTCAAAATGATAAAAGTTTGTTTTCGTCATATTATTCATCAAACTATAAGCCTTTACAAAATTAAAATCTTCACTTCAAAATGTATGTATGGAAGGTAGCAAACAGCGCGTAACGGAGCCGAGTTGAAAATTGACAATACCAAAGTGCAACCATCAGCTGTTGAAGTTACATTAATGATGGTTAAAATAATCGAACCCAGATAGATCTCCTTTTTTACGATGTTAAGCTCTCTTTGCTGCAGTTGCGTCGCTGATAGTTGTCATCGGCAATCTGAGTCTACCAGGTAAAATACCGCAAGACTAAATGTAGCGCCATTTTACTCTAAATCACGGACAAATAATTATACTTCAAGACGTACACCGCTATAACCGAAGCACAGAATGGCACAATGTATCATAAGTTTGCGATGAACTTTTACTTTGCGACCACTAACGAGTCATCGCAAGATTTTCATCGCTAACTAAAACTTTGCGATGAGTGTTCTCATCGCAAAGTTTTAGTGAAATGGCTATCCAAAATTCATCGCTAAGTTGCGATCGATTTTGGATTTCGCGACCGATTTCGGCGTTTGCGATGATCGCAAAGCGTTAGTGAAATCGGCCCTGATGTGCATGCCGTCACCACGAGTGGGCGAGTGTGATCGTTCGATTAGCTCTTGTCAGGTCGTGTTTCTTCGCGACGTAAAAGGAAAACCGTGAAATTCCGAGGCATGTTTGTGTGGATCATTATATTTTACTTATAAGTTATCTTTCTAACCATGCATTTTGTAACAAACGGTTTCAAGCACTTTTCAAAGACCAACTTGACCGATCCAAGGCAACGTGTTCCTTTAAAGACCTGCTTGAACAAATATCAAAGAATCAAGTCGTAAACTTTGCTGAAATTCACTTAAAATGTTTCAAAGAATAGGGAAATCGAGTCATATGACTAGAAAAATATTTCAATTGTGTTAAGAAACAATCATTTTGAATGCCCTTATCCAGGGCTTTTCTGAGAGATTTGCGAAAAGCCCTGTTACGTAATCACTCTCAAAACGTCATCTCTGGGAGATCCAATTTGTAAAGCCGCTTTGTTGCAGGGTGGAGGCATAACAAAGCAAGCTCCCAGAGATGACGTCAGCGGCATTGTCCTTTGACGCGCTCTCAACGGCAGAAGTGTTTTTAGTTTTTCAAAACCTTTCGGTTGGTGCCTGATTTTTTAATCGATAATTACGAAAAAAGCTGGTATACTAAAAATGTACACTTTTCAAGATAATCACACTTTTACGTTTTGCTTTGCTATACGTTTGTGTACAAGGTCAAAGTTTATTCGTTAATTACATACGTTTGGCATATCAACATTAACTTAAAAATACATTTTATGGATAGATCTATCACTTAGGGGCAAATTATGTGAAAATTTCAAAAATGCAAATTTTTTGCCTTATTTGAAATTTTGACCTTAAAATGAGTCATGAAGACCCCACATGAAGGTGGTATTTGAATTTTTTTTTTCTCAAAAACTGCCTGGGTATATTTACCTTTCAAAAAAAGTTGTTTGAAATCAATATATGCACCAATGAGGATGGGAGTGCAAAAACAATTGGTGTACTCAAAATGTACCCTTTCAAGATAATCACACTTTTACACTTCGTTTTGCTATACATTTGTGCACAAGGTCAAAGTTTATACGTTAATTATATAGGTTTGTAGTATCAACATAAAGTTAAAAATACATTTTATGGATAGATCTATCAAATGTGAATAAATTTGACATAAATTTTGAAAACATTGATTTTTGACCTTTTTTGACCTTTTTACCCCAAAATGACCTTAAAATTCAAAATCAAGCTGGGCATCCACCCTAATCGTCTTCCCGAGCCCATGATCCATACATCTAGCATGGATGCCAGCCATTAACAAACTATGCCGTGGTTTTCTTTCTAGAGCACTTTTTAAAGTTTGGCTGGTCTACTAACACGTTTGAGTTGAATGTTTTAAGTTACCGTGTTTTTTCTATTTTGTCTTTTAAATGCAGTGGACACTGTTGGTAAATACTCAAAATAATTGTTACCATAAAACCTTAATTGGTAAAGAGTAATGGGGAGATAGTGATAGTGTAAAACATTGTGAGAAACAGCTTCCTCTGAGGTAACGTAGTTTTCCATCAGAAAGAAGTAATTTTTCCACGAAGTGGATTTCGAGACCTCATAATTAGATTTGGAGGTCTCGAAACCAAGCATCTGAAAGCACATAATTTCGTGTGACAAGGGTGTTTTTTTCTTTCCTTTTTATCTCGCAAAATCGACGACCAATATGAGCTCAAATTTGCACAGGTTTGTTGTTTTATGCATAAAATATGTTGAGATACACCAAGTGAGAAGACTGGTCTTTGACAATTACCAATGGTGTCCATTGTCTTTAATGTTTATTGATTCGATATTTTCTCATTGCATACAGGCGTGGCGACCTGCTCTGGTAACGCCTGGTCCATTCAAAGACGGTTTTGTCTTAGAGCTCTTAGAGGATTTGGATTTGGTAAAGCCAGCTTCGGAGATACCATTTCAACAGAGACTTCTCGCGTCATCGAGGAAATGCGAGACCACAAGGGGGCGCCTTTCTCTCCAACCCTCCTTTTCACTAATTCCGTCTCGAATATTATCTGCTCCGTGACTTTCGGGAAAACATTCGAGTATTCGGACCCCAAATTCCAGAAGTTACTCGCCACGATCAATCGTGCTTTTGAGCTGACCGGCGCCGGAGGACCATTAGTATTCCTGCCCCTTGCCCAAAAGTTAACATTTCTCCCATCATATCGTGAGCTTCAGCGCTGTATTGGTGACATTTTAGATTTTGTTCGCGAGGAAATCGAAGCGCATCGTTCAATCCTCGACGTTGACGACCCGAGAGATTTAATAGACCACTATCTGATAGCCGAACAACACCGCAATCTCGATGAGAAACAAAATGACATCTCAAGTCACATAAACGCTGACAACATGGTCATCACAATTTTTGAGATCTTCATGGCCGGTACGGAGACCACTGCAAACTCTCTTCGCTGGGCGGTACTTTACTTGATGGAGTACCCGGAGGTTCAAACCAAAATCCAGCAAGAGATCGACAGAGTGGTCGGAAGGAACCGGTTCCCGCGCCTCGCTGACCGGCCCAATATGCCGTTCATAGAGGCGACCATCATTGAACTTCAGCGCACCTCGCCGATCACACCCCTCCCTCTCGCACGGTACACATCCAGCGACACTGAAATACAAGGTTATAGCATCCCAAAAGATACCATCGTCTTAGCTAATCTCATGTCTGTTTGTAAAGATGAGTCTTTGTGGGAGAAGCCCGATGTATTCGATCCTGGACGATTCATCAAAGATGGGAAGATGTTTCAACCAGATGATTTTCTTATCTTTGGTGCAGGTAAGATTCAATGCAAAACACTGTCGTGTTAATGACACAATGGGTGTTGTAACATAGGAACCGAAGAGAGAATCAAAATTTATTTAAAGACGAGCAGAGTTTACTGTTCGAAACGTCAAGACCAAACCAGCTCTTCTCAGAGCCTATACACGTCACTCACACAAAGGAGTTTTACACATGGTTGTACTTGCGCAAGTTTACTTTTTATTTATAGTTTCTTCCTACGAATGTTATTGTGTTGCAGAAATTATTCGGATACAATACAGTTACAACATGTCAAAAATACGTACACAAGGTGTACATGAAATAAAATAGACCAAAGTAGAACTGAAGAAAATGTTGCACAGAATCCAAGGGTAGCCCCAAAAAGCACCCAAAAAACTTAGACTCATTTCCAATTTTGTTTTCTTTCTTGTTTCATTAGGTCGCCGGGTGTGTCTTGGCGAAGGTCTTGCCCGGATGGAGCTCTTTATAAGCCTCTCAAACCTTCTTCATCAATTCACCTTCAAGAAGCCAGAGGAAACCACCATCTTGTCATTCAAAGCTACCGAGGCGCTGACGAGAGCCCCATTGGAGTACGAAACACGGGTGATATTGCGCGACTAATAATTTATCGGACACAACCAAAGCTTTATTGCCGTGGATTGGTTGATTTAGTCTTTGGAAAGCGTTTGAAACCGTTTGATATGAAATCGATGTGGCTAGACGGATGTTTAAAAAAAGGTAGAGAATACAAAGATCCATTCAAACATGCCTCAAAATCGCGTGGCTTTCCCTTTACTTTGCAGACGAACACGGTTAGCAACAAATTTGACCCCACAAAATGGCGTGCCGTGTTATTTCAAGACGTATATTTATAACGAAAACCGTGCAATTTCGCGGCACTTTGTGTGATACAAATATTTTTCAAACACTTTTTTTTATTTAGACCAACTGTCCCTTGAATTGAATGGTACCGTTTGTTTAAAACTATTTCTGTGACGTCACCGTAGACTATTTTATACAAGTATTGACTGCTTCGAGTGCTATGGTTAAAACTATGACTCCCGAGGTGATTCCTGAAGCATTGTATTTTCCCGAGGCGAAATAGAATGCTCCAGGGATCACCGAGGGAGTCATAGTTTTAACCATTGCACGAGTAAAAGCAGTCAATATTAATTTTTGTTTTATAACACCCCAAACATTCCAGACCTGAATGCTACAATCCACGGACGACGCGAATACAGACTGCGAAAACTTTTACTGTGCTGCATGTAGTGTCATGTAATCCGAAATGGTTACATACTATTAATGTATCATCCTCGTACACGCAACGGACGTCTGGGTACTGCACGCCGTGTGCTAGTCTTCGGACTAGCGCACGGCAAACCGATTCACTATCCCACGGCAAACCGATGCACTACCACACGGCCGCCGTATAGTAAAACTAAGACGTATTATGTGACGCGCTCTGAACCAATGAAAAGGCAGAATATTGGTAAGGGGTGTTGTAAAAATGAATAACTATAGATTCGTTACAAACATAAGTGATAGTTCAACCTGAAATGAATCTTTTTCAACATTGACAGATATATCTTTACGGCAAAACAGCTCCAAACATCTCATTATTTCAGTTTCTATAAAACATTTTCCAGTTTATACCACTTACTTTAGTAAAATCATAGGCCTACACCGCGTCCCTAAACTCTAATGATTGGAAATTAAAACGTTGTACTTTTTATAGTGATTATCGGTGTTCATGTTATTTTCAGTTTACAATTATCATTTTATTAATTAAAAGTAGATGTACGAACTGTAGAATTTTAGGGTCGGTCGGTTAGAATTTCCCTGTATCTTTAGAATCAGTGCCGACAATATACATATATGTATATATATAACTTTAATGAAAGCGAAAAGGCAATAGGCATAAGTTTGACATTATTGTAAGCTTTCCCATGTATTTGTTTCCTTTTTGTTCCCTTTTTTAAATCTTATTGTTTTTCGAAGTATTGTGGGGCTTAGATGTTAAATCGTTCGCAGTACCCGCTGCTAAACATAGGATTTGAACTGCCTCTAGCATACCGGGCATCTCGGTAGTCGAGTTGGTAAGACACTGCTCTAGAATTGCAAGGGTCGTGGGTTCGAATGGACCCTTCCCATGAAATATGCTAGTCTCATTCACGCATGCGTACAGACCCTGTTGGTTGGCAAACGCCATAGAGTTGTGCACTAAGCAGACGCGCAATTGCGTCTGCGTCACGCACCCATTAGCCGTGTAGAAAACAGCGCGATGTTCCCTCATTTTGCCAACCAAAACGTTAGTGCGCACGCGCTATGTGCAATTTACATATTTCATGGGAAGGGTCTATCCCACCCGAGTAGCATGCCAGTGATTTGTTTCCACAGAGCTCGGGTAAATACTTAGTATACACTACTAAAACACATCGGTTTTATATCAGTAAAAAAACAAAATTAGTATATGGTGGGGCTATATATAGTTATATTCAAACAAACAAAGCAAGACTTGCACAGTTTCTGATAAAAAACATAGTTCTCATTCGTAGCCAAGACAAACAGATAACATGTAGATATAAAGTTCGACAGATAAAAGTTGAATTGGCAAAACAAACTTAAAGATTAAAACTTTATGATAAAACCCTTATTTTGAGAAGACGTCTCGTTTCCATTCAAATGTAAACTTGATCTCTTTAAAGGCTCTGGACACTTTTGGTAATAATTAAAAAATAAGAAGAAAAAACTGAGTGGGTAACAAGTATGTAAATCAACTTACTTGGTAACAATAAAACATTGTGAGAAACGGCTCCCTCTGAAGTAACGAAGTCTTCTAGAGTAAGTTTCAAAGAAAGTTGATTTCAAAACCCCAGAATTAGATTTTGAGGTCCCGAAATCAAGCATCTGAAAGAACACATCTTCGTGAGACAAGGGTGTTGTTTCATCCATTATTATCTCGCACCGACGTTTGAGTTTACATTTATTTTCACGCAGGCTTGTTATTTTGTGCACAAGTTGAGATACACCAAGTGAGGAGACAGGTTTTGACAATATTACCAAAGGTGGTCAGTGTCTTTTAGAATTAGTTAATATTGTATATTCACTTTTTTTTGGAAATTGCACGGAGAGTGAAGATGATGAAGCCACATAATTCCACTCAATAAATAAAAAAATAAAGTAATGCGGAAGTGAAAATATATAAATTGTGTTTCTTGGCTTGATCTATAAAGCGATTTGCCAGTAAAACAACAAGAATTAACAATTGTATAAAATAAACTTATAATTGGTTGAGGTAAAACGAGTCCCCAAACTTCTGAGAGGGGCGGCACATCACCCCCCCCCCCGCCAGACTCCCTAGATTGCCCCACTGGGCTTTTAGATGGAGGTCTACCTCCATGGCTTCTACGACACGCCGTACTACAACTGTCCTGCCCCCCCCCACCCCCTCCCCCATCCTTCAATCCTTCAAGACAGACTGACGCACATAGTACATAAACACAAATAAAGAGGTCTAAAAAAAACATCACAACTTCAAAAATAACTCCTCCATCATCAGTTTTCTTCGAATCATCAACAAAGAGCAAATTGATTGAACACTGACTGAGATGCATAGGAATGTCGCTCTGTCCAAGTTTATAATTCAATTCAATTTTCAATTCAATAATTCAATTCAATAATTCAATTTTCAGGGTCTGTCTTTAGGCTTTGCCTGGGCTCTTTTTTTATTATTATAAAACTACTGCTTGCGTGTCTTGCCCTGGGGTCCGATGTCGCATGCAATTATGTCCTCTATGCAATACTATCCGGAGAACACTATTGCATGCATTTGCAATAATGTCCGCCGGACGGCTTTGCATATGCAATCGTGTCCGCCCGGACGCTGCTGCATAATGCAATTGTGTCCGCCCGGACACATTTGCATAAGCAGTTGTGTCCGCCCCCCGTCCTTGCATTAAATTAAACGCCCTTAGTCGGCGGTACACATTCGCCATTTTTTTAAAGCTAAGTGCATGTAACGAATGACATGGGAAATGTTCGGCCGTTGGAATAATACGTGAATATTCATGCTGCATAATTAGGTTTAGTGCATGCACGCTCGCTTACACGCGCACATACATGTACAGTCATGTACGTGTCCGCCGGACGGGTTTTTGCATAGCCCCGGACACGATTGCATATGCAAAAGTGTCCGGAGCGGACAGTATTGCATGGCGGACACAACTGCATCTGACACCGGCTTATGTTGAGGTGCAGTGTTCAGGTGTCAGGGATGTCGCAATATTGGAAATTGACATGGGCAGAATGAAGTAAGTCCAAGAGAGGGCGCTGTCAGAAGCAAATTCTTTTGGCTCGGTAGTTGCATGCTAGACTGGGCCCCTCCTCTCGAGCCTCGAAGTGTGACGACAGATGTTCAGGCTAGGTAGTTGCATGCTTTGAAAACGTGTGATATTTCAAACGGTGGACGAAACCGTAGTTCATGGCCCAATGCGTGGTTTCGAAGCATCAATAGAATCAACACCAATGCAACATACGAACATCGGAACTTTTGGTGACAAATATTTTTCTTTTCATCGGTTGATCTGTCGATCATCTGCAAAGCCAGTGTTTGAACACGAGGTTGTGAACTGTGTCTCACCCTAATGACCATAGTCCACTCTGCGAAGCAGGGGTGAGATTTGTGCACTTTTCTTTTGTTACTTGACACGATTTCGTATGGATGACCCTCAAGTATCTGCATGGGTTTGGACGGAATGATTTTAAAAGCATGTAGTTGTAATAAATGACAATGTTTTAAAGGTCCGTTTGGCAGTGAATAAGGCCGCCCAAAACTCTCGGCTGTGACAACGAGAAAAGAAACTAGTGGTCTATTAAATTGTCAAAGGGTAGGCCAAACCCCTGAAGAGTCTTCTGCACGCTGTTGTCTACAGTTGTAGATAATTACCCAATTCACGATACTCAGGATGCAATGCCCAAGTTGATAAATCTTGTAGCACAACTTGACCTGCTATAAGTATTGCTGATCAGAATCAGTTTACCAGCCACAACTATACGTTAACTTTACGTTGTCGTGTCTGGTGCCCCACTCAACTTTTGCTTAGCAAATTTTGTCAAGCAATATGTTATGAAATTGTGGGACTGTCCCAACCGCGTTGTCTCTCTGATGGGCCCAATTTCATGAAGATGTTAAACAGAAACGTTATCATGCTTGACAAAATGTCTTTACTAAGCAACAAAGTGGGGCACCTGTCACAATGTAAAAACTTAACATCATTCTGGACGCGTAACCTGTTTTTTGTTGAGCAACACTTTGTGTGCTTACAGATACCCAATTTCATAAAGCTGTTAAGCAGAAAGTGGACTTTTATCTGGTAAACCGAGCGATATTTTTCTAATATGCTTAGCAAGTTTCTATGAACTTGGATCCTGCTCACAAGAAGTTTGGATTCATGATATGCCAAGCCAGGATTTTTAGGTCGCGCGATCTTTTTGACCTTGTGAACCACTTTGGACAATAATCGATATTTGTCTAATTATGCTTAGCAAGTTTTTATGAACTTGGATCCTGCTCACAAGAAGTTTGGATTCGTGATATGCCAAGCCAGCATAACTTTTTGGAGGTCGCACGATCTTTTTGACCTCGTGAACCACTTTGGTTAATAAAAGGTGCACACCGGACAACAACCCAATTGTTAGTAAATATAGGTAGAGTGGGGTGTTGTGGAGCTTTTTTGTTTGTTTTCGTTTTTCAAGTTTTGTTTCATTCATAAGGTTTTATTATAGTCAATGCCGTCAATTGACCGTGCGAAACGACGTTTATTCAGGCAGAACCAGGGCAAGGTTATCTGTGTGCGAATGCAAAGAAAAGAAACGCTCTTGTGACGTGTGGTGTTTTCAGACAGACAAAAATACCAGTGCGCACTGCACCGATCTGCCGTTCTAAAGTGTGACGAGTTTTTGGGGACATTTACTGATCTTAAAATTAAGAAACATGGGTGTAACTTCCATGTTTAGTCTTATCGACCTTAAGACACTGCTGCTCGGAATAGCGGTATTCCTCGGCGTGTATTGGCTAGCACTTCGCCGCAAAAGCCCCCGAAACCTCCCGCCCGGACCGACGGGTTGGCCGCTCTTTGGCTATTTGCCAAAGCTTCTCAGAAGTGAATGCCCGAGTGAAACTCTCATGTATGAGTCTAGGAAGCACGGGGAAGTTTTGAGTGTCAATCTAGCTGGGCAGCTCACCGTGGTGCTCAATAGTGCTGCTAGTATCAGGGAGGGCTTCAACAACCCACTCGTTACTGATAGGCCGTTGACTACATTATACGACAACCTGGTACCCAATGGTAAAGGTGAGTGTATGAGATAATAATAATATAATATGCGATTTATCTAGCGTCTAATAAAAAGTTAATCTCGAAGCGCTTTACAAATACCTAAAAAAAAGACTTGCTAAATTATGTACAATAGACTGAATTAAAGGAACATTTTGCATTTCATCCGGGTCGAGTTGGTCTTGAAAAAGCGTTTGTAACCGTTTGTTATAAAATGCATATTGGTTAGAAAGATGTTTTATAAAAGTAGAATACAATGACCCACACATATTATTTGCCTCAAAATTGCGTGGTTTTCCTTTTGTTGACGAACTAACACGGTCGGCCATTTATGGGAGTCAAAAATTTGACTCTGATGACCGACCGTGTTTTTCACAGGTTTGTTATTGTATGCATATGTTGAGATACACCAAGTGAATAGACTGGTCTTTGACAATTACCAATGGTGTCCATTGTCCTTAGTGTTTATTGATTCGATATTTTCTCATTGCATACAGGCGTGGCGACCTGTTCTGGTAACGCCTGGTCCATTCAAAGACGTTTTTGTCTTAGAGCTCTTAGAGGATTTGGATTTGGTAAAGCCAGCTTCGAAGATACCATTTCGACAGAGACTTCTCGCGTCATCGAGGAAATACGAGACCACAAGGGGGCGCCTTTCTCTCCAACCCTCCTTTTCACTAATTCCATCTCGAATATTATCTGCTCCGTGACTTTCGGGAAAACATTCGAGTATTCGGACCCCAAATTCCAGCAGTTACTCGCCACGATCAATCGTGCTTTTGAGCTGACTGGCGCCGGAGGACCATTAATATTCCTGCCCCTTGCCCAAAAGTTAACATTTCTCCCATCATATCGTGAGCTTCAGCGCTGTATTGGTGAAATTTTAGATTTTGTTCGCGAGGAAATCGAAGCGCATCGTTCAACCCTCGACGTTGACGACCCGAGAGATTTAATAGACCACTATCTGATAGCCGAACAACACCGCAATCTCGATGAGAAACAAAATGACATCTCAAGTCACATAAACGCCGACAACATGGTCATCACAATTTTTGAGATCTTCATGGCCGGTACGGAGACCACTGCAAACTCTCTTCGCTGGGCGGTACTTTACTTGATGGAGTACCCGGAAGTTCAAACCAAAATCCAGCAAGAGATCGACAGAGTGGTCGGAAGGAACCGGTTCCCGCGCCTCGCTGACCGGCCCAACATGCCGTTCATAGAGGCGACCATCATGGAACTTCAGCGCACCTCGCCGATCACACCCCTCCCTCTCGCACGGTACACATCCAGCGACACTGAAATACAAGGTTATAGCATCCCCAAAGATACCATCGTCTTAGCTAATCTCATGTCTGTTTGTAAAGATGAGTCTTTGTGGGAGAAGCCCGATGTATTCGATCCTGGACGATTCATCAAAGATGGGAAGATGTTTCAACCAGATGATTTTCTTATCTTTGGTGCAGGTAAGATTCAATGCAAAACACTGTCGTGTTAATGACACAATGGGTGTTGTGTAACATAGGAACCGAAGAGAGAATCAAAACTTATCTTAGGACGAGCAGAGTTTACTGTTCGAAACGTCAAGACCAAACCAGCTCTTTTCAGAGCCTACACTCACACAAAGGAGTTTTACACATGGTTGTACCTGCGCAAGTTTACTACTTATTAATAGTTTCTTCCTACGAATGTTATTGTTTTGCAGAAATTATTCGGATACAAATTACAACATGTCAAAAATACGTACTCAAGGTGTACATAAAATAAAATAGACCAAAGTAGAACTGAAGAAAATGTTGCACAGAATATTATCCAAGGGTAGCCCCAAAAACGTAGACTCATTTCCAATTGTGTTTTCTTTCTTGTTTCATTTAGGTCGCCGGGTTTGTCTTGGCGAAGGTCTTGCCCGGATGGAGCTCTTTATAAGCCTCTCAAACCTTCTTCATCAATTCACCTTCAAGAAGCCAGAGGAAACCACCATCTTGTCATTCAAAGCTACCGAGGCACTGACGAGAGCCCCATTATTTGAGTACGAAACACGGGTGATATTGCGCGACTAATAATTTATCGGACACAACCAAAGCTTTATTGCCTTGGATCGGTTGATTCGGTCTATGGAAAGCGTTTGAAACCGTTTGATATGAAATCGATGTGGCTAGAAGGATGTTTAAAAGATCCATTCAAACATGCCTCAAAATCGCGTGGCTTTCCCTTTACTTTGCAGACGAACAGGGTTAACAACAAATTTGACCCCACAAAATGGCGTGCCGTGTTATTTCAAGACGTTTATTTATAACGAAAACCGTGCAATTTCGCGGCACTTTGTGTGATACAAATATTTTTCAAACACTTTTTTTTTATTTAGACCAACTCGCCCGATCCAAGGCAACGTGTCCCTTGAATTGAATGGTACCGTTTGTTTAAAACTATTTCTGCGACGTCACCGTAGACTATTTTATACAAATATTGACTGCTTCGAGTGCTATGGTTAAAACTATGACTCCCGAGGTGATTCCTGAAGCATTGTATTTTCCCGAGGCGAAATAGAATGCTGCAGGGATCACCGAGGGAGTCATAGTTTTAACCATTGCACGAGTAAAAGCAGTCAATATTTGTTTTATAACACCCCAAACATTTCTGAATACTGTACTATTAAGTTACAGACCTGAATGCTACAATCCACGGACGACGCGAATACAGACTGCGAAAACTTTTACTGTGCTGCATGTAGTGTCATGTAATCCGAATACACTATCACACGGCAAACCGATGCACTATCACACGGCCGCCATATAGTGAAACTAAGGCATTATGTGACGCGCTCTGAACCAATGAAAAGGCAGAATATTGGTAAGGGGTGTTGTAAAAATGAATAACTATAGATTCGTTACAGACGTAAGTGATAGTTCAACCTGAAATTAATCTTTTTCAACATTGACAGATATATCTTTACGGCAAAACAGCTCCAAACATCTCATTATTTCAGTTTCTATAAAACATTTTCCAGTTTATACCACTTACTTTAGTAAAATCCTATAGGCCTACACCGCGTCCCTAAACTCTTTATTGATTGAAAATTAAAACGTTGTACTTTTTATAGTGATTATCGGTGTTCATGTTATTTTCAGTTTACAATTATCATTTCATTAATTAAAAGTAGATGTATGAACTGTAGAATTTTAGGGTCGGTCGGTTATAACGTACATTAAAAAGGTTCGGCCTTAGAATGTCCCTGTATCTTTAGAATAACAGTGCCGACAATACATACATTATATGTATAGATATAACTTTAATGAAAGCGAAAAGAACTACATAATAGGCATAGGTTAGACATTATTGGTAGCTTTCCCATGCATTTGTTTCCTTTTTGTTCCCTTTCTTAAATCTTATTGTTTTTCGAAGTATTGTGGGGCTTAGATGCTAAATCGTTCGCAGTACCCGCTGCTAAACATAGGATTTGAACTGCCTCTATAGCTACCGGGCATCTCGGTAGTCTAGTTGGTAAGACACTACTCTAGGGTCGTGGGTTCGAATCCCACCCGAGTAGCATGCCAGTGATTTGTTTCCACAGAGCTCGGGTAAATACTTAGTATACACTACTAAAACACATCGGTTTTATATCGGTAAAAAAACAAAATTAGTATATGGTGGGGCTATTAGTAATAGTATATTACAAACAAACAAAGCAAGACTTGTACAGTTTCTGAGAAAAACCATAGTTCTCGTTCGTAGCCCAGACAAACAGATAACATGTAGATATAAAGTTCGACAGATAAAAGTTGAATTGGTAAAACAAACTAAAAGATTAAAACTTTATGATAAAACCCTTATCTTGGGAAGATGTCTCGTTTCCATTCAAATGTAAACTTGATCGGGACACTTTTGGTAATAATTCAAAATAAATAAAAACTAAATGAGTGGGTAACAAGTATATAAATCAACTTACTTGGTAACAATAAAACATATTGAGAATCGCAAGCATCTGAAAGAACTCATCTTCGTGAGACAAGGGTGTTGTTTCTTCCACTATTATCTCGCAACGACGTTTGAGTTTACATTTATTTTCACGCAGGCTTGTTATTTTGTACATAAGTTGAGATACACCAAGCGAGGAGACAGGTTTTGACAATATTACCAAAGGTGTCCAGAGTCTTTTAGAATTAGTTAATATTGTATATACACCTTTTCTTGTAAACTGCACGGAGAGTGAAGATGATGAAGCCACATAATTCCACTCAATAAATAAAAAAGTAAAGTAATGCGGAAGTGAAAATAATATAAATTGTGTTTCTTGGCTTGATCTATAAAGCGATTTGCCAGTAAAAAAAACAAGAATTAACAATTGTATAAAATAAATTTATAATTGGTTGAGGTAAAACGTGTTAAACAAAATAAAGAAATTTTAATCTATTGTTGCTCGTATTTTGTTTTTATTATAAATATTTACATTATATTTGAGTTGTAGTGTTGTGCCTCAGTGTTTTTTGTGATTTTTTTTCGAAATGTGTACTTTTTAACGGGGTGCTATTTAATGCTTTTTGTTTATCATTTAGATATAATTTTGATATTTTGTAAATATTTTGATTTTTTCGTAATATTATTGATCGTAATATTATCAATCTACAACCCCAATCTTTGGAAACTTGAACAAATCTGCGTAAAAATTACAATAGGTTGAAATCTGATGCTTTGTTGTATGCCGCAACAAAGCGGCTATATGGGAGCCCCACGTATGGTGTACGTGAGTGATGATCTCAAATCTTTCTGAAAAGTGTTGGCCCTAAGTATGCAAAGTAATTGGGTTAAAAAAAATGAAACATTGTTTTATCTCAAAAATGTGAATTCAGTTTCCTTATTTGCTGAAAACATTCACAATGAGCTTCAGCAAATAAAAACGTGTGGCCCTTACCTTCAAGGCATGGGCATCAACCAAAGGAGGGGCGGGGCGCCAACTTGAAAGGTGTGGGACCTCCTCCCCCCCCCTCCACGCCCATGATGATTTGGATGACACGCCGTCTGAGCAATAACTGTGCAGAAAGGATATGATACGAATTAATTGAGTTGTTTTTTTTACATACAATAACAAAGCACACAAAAAGGTTCACCAAATGGCTTAACAATTTCTGAGAGGGGCGGCACATCACCTCCCCCCCCCCCGCCAGACTCCCTAGATTACACCACTGGGCTTCTACGACACGCCGTAAATATGTGCCCCCCCCCCCCCCCCCCAATCCTTCAAGACAGCCTGACGCACATAAACACAAATAAAGAGGTCGGGGAAAAAAACCATCACAACTTCCAAAATAACTCCCCATCATCTGTTTTCTTCGAATCATCAACAAAGATGAAAATAATTTAATCATCTGACTGAGAGAGGCATGGGCGGAGCTACAACTTACGCTTTCCTTATATGGACATTACTAGTTTCCATATTTGGAGCCTCGATTTGAATTGATAATACAAGTCTGGTTTCCGCCGCTGCGGTAGTCTGTCCGCCTGTATTAAAACACGTGTAACTACGGTCCATGTAAGAAGAGGAGGGGCGGTATGTGTGACGGCAGTCAACTGCATGCACTCAGTGAGTAAAGCACGGATGAGTTTTGTTTTGGTCTGTTAAATAATTGTGTATTTCGTTTGGAATTTGTGCTGAGAAACACAAGGTGTGAAGATGCCGTTCTCGCCTGAGAAAAGTGAGTATCATTTGGATGTGTTATTATAAGATTGTTATGTATGTTTACCCCAAAATGTCGAAGTTATTGTAGAAATTTAATCCCGGAAGTGTTTTGGAACAAAGTCGGTGTACATGGCCATGGATGGTGGTCACTGGTGTTGGTGTCTACACTATTTCTTGGTTCTCTTGATGAAATGGCTGGTGGTGGTACATGATTTTGGAAAGAGTTTGTTTCCAATGTACTTTATTGGAATGGTTTCTAGATGATTTTTTTCTAAAAGGGATATCTCATTGAGGTAAATTAGATGCTATAATATTATTTCATATCGAATGAAAAAGTGGTGGCGCCATACGGAAACCTTCCGAAATTAGTTATGCAGTAATTTCCGCAGCGCCAGCAAGCCTTTAGAATTAAAAGTGACTGTCAAAAGTCAAATAAACAATTTTCAAGATGGAGTACCTTTCTTTACCTAACTATTTTGTAACCCTCCTTCGCAGCTAGAGGTTTTGGGTTCTGCATTGCTGCAACTTGCTAAAGTAACACTAACACTGTAACACTTTAAACAGTAACACCACTGGCAACTTTAAAGGTAAATTTTGGCGCAGGTCTTTTGTGATTTTAGCCATTACATTTCTCTCACTTTGTCAGCCGTTTGTTCATTTTTTCCTAATTTAAACTTCACTTTTTTAAAGACCCAAATACCCAATAAAAATAAAATCATTCCATTAATATTGTTATAACCATTCATTCTCTGTGTCGTCATTATTTTTTTCCCCGTTCATCAGAAGCCATATTGCCAAGTTTACCGAAGACGGAACGTGCCACTTCTCTGGTCCTTGGAGGAGATCCCAAAGGGAAGAACTTCCTCTACGCCCATGACAACAATATTTTTATCAGAGATATCGAGGTGAGTTTCTAAAAATCAATCTTGACCCTTCAGAGGATATTGGCAGTGTTAAGCTTGGTTTATACTTCATTGGAAGTGTCTGGGCTGAGCGATTAAAGGAACACGTTGCCTTGGATCGGTCGAGTTGGTCTTTGAAAAGCGCTTGTAACCGTTTTTTATGAAATGCATATGGGTAGAAAGATGTTGTAAAAGTAGAATACAATGATCCACACAAACATGCCTCGAAATTGCACGGTTTTCCTTTTACCTCGTCGACTAACACGGTCGACCATTTATTGGAGTCAAATTTTTGACTCCCATAAATGGCCGACCATGTTAGTTCGCAAAGTAAAAGGAAAACCCTGCAAAATACTAGATAGATATAGATATGCCCCTAGAGATGTGATAGATTAAAGCACTATATAAGAACCAAGTATTAAAGCCATTATACACTTTCGGTAAAAAAAAAAAAAGTTCACAGATTTACAAATAATTTACAGGGTTTACAGAGAGTAATGGTGAAAGACTTCTTTTGAAACTATCAACCTCTCCCCATTACTCGCAATCAAGAAAGGTTTTATGATAATTATTTTGAGTAATTACCAATAGTGTCCACTGCCTTTAAAACAATATTATTAGACTTGATTGATTAGATGTTTCAATTGTTTGAACTCTGTAATTGTGGCTGATAAGGTAGCCAACACTGCTAACTGAAAAATGTTTGTACTATTAGGCTATTGTTTACACTGCTTTGTGACAAGGTTTGGTTTTAAAAGGTCCTTTTAAAATTTACCTTCGTTTGGGGTTAAGATTCTTTTGCTTCAATCCTTCTAGAATCCAGGAATATGTGACGTTTATAGTGAGCATTCAGCGCAGACATCTGTAGCTAAATATGCACCAAGTGGTTTCTACATAGCATCAGGAGGTATGACAATTTGCATTATCCCCCCCTTAATATAGCTATAACTTGTCTTGTTTTGTCTTGTCTTGTCTTGATGTGTACTGCATTATAACCTCTTTCAAAGAGTCTCAGGGGCAGGGTTAGTTAAGCGCATGGTATCCAACAATTTGCCATTAAACAGTTTTATAAGTATAACACCCAAGCAGATCCTTGCCATTTGATTGGAGGATTGTCCGTCACGTGTCAGCAAATAAAAGTACTATTGCACGCTATGTCACTCACAGTGCATTTTTCGTTCCATCCGAAAAGTACTATTGCATGCTGAGTAAAAACATCATCCCCTCCAGCGTGTGTGGAGTCTTTGGTAACGCAGCAGTGTTACAAGGCACATACTACATTCAGCGTCTACGTGTCTCAAAATAGACAGAACGCACATTGTCACTGTTGAATCTAACAGGCCGACCGAAAAGAAACGGGTGTTATATCACAATTAAAAATTGTAGCTACACTTTGTTTGTTTTGAAAGTATCTTCCAATCATAATGACAAAGATCTACTTGGATGTTATACAAAACAAATAATGAATGTTTTTTCATTCGTGCAATGGTGCAAATATTTTCATTCGTTGAAAGATGGAATGTTCCATCTTTCAATTCATGAACATATTCGCAACATTGCACTCATAAACGTTCCTTATTCAATATTCTTTATTATTATTGTTATTATTATTATTAGATGAGCACAATCAAGAACATTAACACTAGATCTGCTTCCCATCCTTGTGTGCCCGGTATAAACCAATGAGGTGCCAAATGCACTAACAATAAACGCTGTGTCCAGTAAAACCAAAACATTAGATGAACCCATATCTCTAAAACGTTCACAAATGCTCTGTTTTTACTTTCTCTCAAAGTAAACAGCTTCAATGCCTTTAGATCCTGTACTTCCTTATCAAAAAATTTCATTGTTATAAGAGAATTTAAATTTGCACTGGGGACAAAGAATATTAATTTTGGTTGTTTACCCATACCCCAATGTGTGTTAGCACTGTATACTCAGTACTTTCCCGAGTCCTGTGAAAAAAATATCACAGGGATGTTACTCAGGTGGGATTCGAACCCACAACCCTAGCAATTCTTGAGCAGTGTCTTACCAACTAGACTACCGAGGTTGCCCGGTAGCTTGAGGCAGTTCGAATCCTATGTTTGGGACTCAGTACTATACAGTGCTAACACACTTTGGTTTGTGGGTAAACAACCAAAATTAAGATTTCTTTGTTGTGTTCATGAGTTTGTATTTTCTTTTGTTTTTGCTCAGATGTGTCGGGTAAGATTAGAATTTGGGACACCACCCAGAAGGAGCACATATTGAAGTACGAGTACCAGCCACTTGCAGGGAAAATCAATGACATCGCCTGGTCCCCTGACAGCAAGAGGATTGCCGTTTGTGGAAAAGGACGCGAAAAGTAAGTGTGTCATTTGAAATCAATCCTGTAACTTAACTTCAGTGATCTTCTAAAAACAATAACAGTATTTTGGGTTTGAGCAAAGACAAATTTACTGGAGCGAGACTTGATCCAACGATCTCCGGAATAACATACCGGCGCTCACCAACTGAACTATCTAGCCATATGATGGTGGTCTCCCTTTTAGTTAATACCTTTGTCTGGCGATGCCAGTCAAAAACCATATGAGCCAATAGCCGTTGTAGGAAATCCCAAGTTTATGATACAACCAGGGAAGCGTCAGCCAGGGAAGCGGCAGCCAGGGTATCACCCTAAGGTGCAACTTTTTATTTCAGATATCAAATAAAAAACCACAGGGGAAACTGACTGACTGGTTATGCCACTTATGCCCTTAAGCAAGGCACTTAACCATAATTACTACGTTAAAAGTTGGGATTGTAGTGCATTCTGCCCGGCTCCTAGTGGATGATACCCATGTCTTGGACTGCGATCAGCCCCAGGAGTAGGTGGCAAGCAGAGGATTTGGATAGAAATCAAGTGTAGCCCTCACCTTGAGGTGCTGTCCCCGGCCATGTGATGTTAGGCGATCTCTCATAAAAAGTAAAAACAATTTAAAAACAAAAAAACTATTTCATCTTTCGTTACTTCAAAGTTACTAATTTTCCTTAGCTCCAAAATTTATGTCTTCTAAACCTGAAATAATCTCATCCCTCTTCCTTTTAGCTTTGGTGCTGTGTTTCTGTGGGACTCTGGAAGCTCCGTTGGTCAAATTGACGGCCACGGCAAGGACATCAACTCCATCGACTACAAGCCTACGCGCCCTTACCGCATCGTTACTGGCGCGGAAGACATGTACGCAACCTTCTACGAGGGACCACCGTTCAAATACAAATATCAGTATAGGGTGAGTGCATTATTCCGCAACCTTGGAGTTTATTCAAGCAACAAGAAGAATTTAGTTTTTCTTTTATTTCCTTCATTAAGCCTTCATTTCCTCAATTAAATTATAAAGTCGACTCTCGTTACAACAAGATTGCTGGGAATGGCCAAGTTACCTCTTTGTGCATAGTTGTTGTTATAACAGAACAGCAAAACAAAGAAAGACAAATTTGTTGAGACTTGGGACTCTTTATAATGTAAGCAGAACCTCTTTATGATCGACGCTCTATAGACGATGTGACCTACGTTTACATTCAAACCGCCCTCTGTTGAAAAAAACACTGTATACGTCATGTTTCACTGGGCAAAAAGACATGTAGTCATGGTAAGATTGCATACACTTTCTAGCTGGCTGCCAAAACACAAAGGTTTTGCCCGGAGGTATGTGCGGGAATCATGTTATGGTTTTTGTGTGACGTCAGAGGTCACATCGTCTATAAAATAAGGATTGATAAAATAAGGAATCTAATACAGCGCATGTTTCCATCAATAAGGTACTCAAATCGCTTGAATAAAGAGAAACACTTGGCTTCCTACTGGGCCCGATTCATGGCTCTGTTTACCACAAAATTTCTGCGCTTGCTGTGTAATCGAAGAATGCCTAGTACATGTAACATGGAGTACTTATATTCACAAGCAAAATTTCCTTGCTAACTAGTAAAATTTGCTTGAAGTATGCACAGGCGTGTATACTTTGTTTTTTGAAAGTGCAAGGGCAACAAAGGCATATTTTTCTTGGTGAAGGGCACCCTATGAGGAAATTTTTAATTTCTATTGGACATTTCAAGGGCTCCAAGGCAATGACCGGGGGCATGGAGGCAATTGCCTTTGTTGCCTCTGTGAAGTATCAGACCTGTAAGCATGGTATTCCCTGCTTCTTTGAGTGCCGGTTTCTTGCTTACAGTAAGCAGAGCCATGAAGTTATGCCGTGGGCCCAATTTCATAGAGCTGCTTAGCACAAAAAATTGCTTAGCATGAAATTTCTTCCTTGATAAAAACAGGATCGCCAACCAAATATCCACGTGATTTTCAGGATAAGCAAAGAACAACTGAATACCAGTATCGAGGAAAATGCAACAAATTGAAATTCGGTTGGTAATCCTGTTTTTATGAAATATCATGCTATGGAAGTTTTTGTGCTCTATGAAATTGGGCCCTGGTAGCTGTTGCAGGGCAGGGCATTTCCCAGGACACCGTGGTCCACATTTACTAATGAAATACTACATTGATGATTCAAATTTTCTGCAGATTCAGTTCATTTCATTGTGTTGATGCATGTTCTACTTCCTATTCTTACCCAGGAGCACTCCAACTTTGTAAACACAGTTAGATTTTCTCCTGATGGTAATTTCTTTGTAACCGGTGGATCGGACGGAAAGGTAAGATGACTAAAATTAACCCATACATTAATAATAATAATAATGATAGTCGATATTAATATAGCGCTTTATACAGCCGAAGGCTGTCTCAAAGTGCTGAAACATGCAGTATTTTATGCAAGGTATGGGACTTAGTTTGAATTGTGCGATCTACTCCTTTTACATAGCACCATGTAATGCTTTACAAGGTGCTGTGGCGCAAGATGCCGCCAATCCAGCCAAAAAAACCGGGGCGAACCCCTTCTCTTTTCGATAAGCGCACTGGGGTCTTTTACCTGTGTTACACAACACAAGGGACCAACGGCTTAACGTCCCATCCAAAGGACGAAGCAATGGTTAAGTGTGTTGTTTAAGGACACAAGTGTCACGGCTGGGGATTCGATTCCACATTCTGCTGATCAGAAACACCATACTTTGAACTCGATGCTCTTAACCGCTCAGCCACGACACTTCCACTGAAGATGTGACTCAAGACAGCTCATTCTGATATGTGGGCTTCATTTATGAAAGAGCTGAGGTTGAACATCAGGTCCCAGTTTCATAAATACTGAATAGCAAATTTCTTTGCTAAGCAAACATTGAGTGGGTACCAGCCAAAACATTGCTAACTTAATGTAATTTTGGCTGGTAACTTGTTTCTGCTATAAGCAGAACTATTCTGTGTTTAGCAAGTTTTTGTGCTTACATTACAGGCTGCATGAAATTGAGCCCAGATCTTAACCCCTTGTAGACCATAGTGGTTGAAAACGGTGTGTACCCAAATGATCATAGTGACCATGATATTGTGCTTAGCTACATTTTGTGCTAAAGCAGCTTCACAGAGTTGAATCATATTTGTGATTGGTTTTTTTCTGCAGTTGTTCCTATACTCTGGGAAGGAGGGTGAACTGGTGTGTGAGATTGTGGATGGTGCAAAAGCTCATAGTGGAGGCATTTATGGGGTGAGTAGGTTTTTGTATTTATAAATCAGCAGGTCCCAATTTTAAACTTTGCATGGTGGATGATCAGAGCATTTTATACTGATCGAAACGTTGAGTTGAAACCAACAGTTCTTTTCAAAACCACCCCAACTCATTAGAGATAATCATTACATGGTGTTACCGCAAAACCTTTCTATATAGGTCCCAATTTCATAAAGATGTTGAACAAAAAATACTGCTTGGCAAATTTCTTTGCTCCACCAATAATTAATGGGGGACCAGCCGCAACAATGAAAACTTGATAGAATTTTGGCTTTTAACCGGTTTTTGTTCAGCCAGTTCATTATGTGCTTAGCATTAGCAAGTTGTTATGCTTACAGGGCCAAATTTCATAAAGCTTTTTTAGCAGAAGATACTTGCTAAAACATAAGTGGGCAGTAGTTGCAACAATGTAGATGTTATAGAATTTTGGCTGGTAACCAGTTTCTGTTTGTAAGATTTGTATGTGCTTAGAAAGTTTTTATGTTTTCGGCTCTATGAAATTCGGCCAGTGTTGATGCTGTTGTGGGCCCAATTTCATACAGATGCTTAAGCAGCAAAATAGAGCTGAACAATTATCTGCTAAGCAGAAATAAGTGGGATACCAGTCTCAAATTGTACATGTGCCATTAGTTTGGCTGGTAACCCTATTCTGGTAAGCATGCTTTTATTTTGCTGTGCTGCTTTTGTGCTTAAGCAGCTCTATGAAATTGGGCCGTGGTCTTAACTTAAACTGAACAGTTCTTCTTATTTATTCACAATCCTGTTATTGACGAAATAAATAATGTGCTGAACATTCTTTGTGTTGCAATCCAGGCTTCTTTTGTTACAGCCATTTAACACTTTCGGAACAGAAAAAAAAATAGTTCACATATTTACAAATAATTTACAGGGTTTACGGAAATATTCTTCCATGAAATGCTTTACTTTAAAACATTAAAACAATTATTAATTCTCGTTATCGAGAATTCAAGATTTATTTTAAACATATTTCATACCACGGCGAAGCGTGCCGAAGCAAGGGTGGGTTTTCCCGTTATTTTCTCCCGACTCCGATGACCGATTGAGCCTAAATTTTCACAGGTTTGTTATTTTATATATAAGTTGTAATACACTAAGTGTGGGCCTTTTGGACAATACTGTTTAGTGAAAGGGTCCAATGGCTTTAAAGTGTTAACATGTGCTGGCTCTGTGTTTTGGCTTACAATGAATGTGGATTGTTTGTGCCTGACTAGGGTAGTGAGTTGTCTATTATGCTGTCCTTGTCATCCACCATTGGTTTGCAAGGAATGTGTTCACATTGTTTGTATCCAGATGTCCTCTCAATTTAGATTGAATGAATACTAGTAAACGTGTAAACCAAGGCATAATCTATTCTGTTTGGGCCTGCAATGAATGTGGATTGTTGTGCCAAATTAGGATGATCAGTTATGTTACCATTCTTTTGCCAGCATTGGCCTGCAAGGAATGTGTTTACATTGTTTGTACCATTCATTCCTGTAAATAAGCCATTTGCTAGTTAGATTTGAATAACATCTTGTACAATGACTTGCTAAGTCACAATGTACCGCTTACATTTGAATTTCTCAGACTGTAGAGACAGTTGGTATGTCAAATGGTTTTTTGGTATAGTAGTTCAGGGCAAGCCTTTGCATAGCAGCCTCCAGATGAGCAAACCCTGGTACCATTGTGCCATACACATCCATTCAGAATTGTGTATGGGTGTCCACAGTCTCTTTTGTAACTAAAAAAAAGCTTGCCCTAATCATGTGTCATTGCAACTGTCTAGTTTGAGGAATTCAAATGTAAGCCCTATTGTGACTAGGCAAGTCATTGTACCAGACATTATTCAAACCTAATAGGCAATTGGCTCATTAAAGATTGAATGAAAACTAGTACATTTCAATAACAATAAGTTTCCTATTGGGTATAAAAACCAAGGCACCCAATCTAGGTGTGGCATTCTAGATCTGTGGCTTGGGACATCAGGGTGGTTGGTTGGTGGCTCTATAAATTTTCTATGTATAAACTGAAGGCTCTCAGTACAAAAGTACTACATACAAGCATACTGCACAGATAGTGTTAGCTTACATGTATTTCTGTATTAGTTCATATTTATCTGCACGTCGTCCGACCGGTCTCATAATGTAAGGGTAATGTTGTATTTAATTTTGTATTAATTATCTCGGCCAGTTAGTACATTATTGCTTTGTTAAAATTTACTTATGTATTTTGTTCATACCCATCTTTGGGGAGAATTACAAGCTAAGCGAGTACCTGCATTTCTTTTTCCATTATTTTGTATTTACATTATTTTGTCTGAGTCTAGCAAGTAGTTATGTCCCGTCCCCTTTAAGTACTGCTTGAAAAATTTATTTGCTAGGCAAAAACTGAGTCGGGAACCATCTACAACAATGCAAACTTTATAAAATTTTCAGGCATGCAACTTTTTTTCGGATCAGTCGATTTCCTCTTTTTTTTCTCAGTTTTACCTGAGTACTGGCATACAAAAATCATTGAAATTTTGTAATATCCTCTGGTTGGCTGAATTTACAGTTGCATGCCTGAATTTAGCTGGTAATCTGTTTCTGCTAAGCAATACTGTTCTGTGCTTAGTGAGTTCTTGTGCTTACAGGCTTTTGAAGTTGGGCCCTGGCATTCAGGGGCTGATCCATTACATGATACCCAGTTGTATGGAAGTTTGGATACTTTGTACAAAAACTTCTTTGTCAGCCTTAAAACACTTTGTGAGACCTTTTGCTATTGAGTTTATTCCTTTTTATCCCTTAGGTATGTTGGAGTCCAGATAGCACTCGCATATTGTCTGCATCCGCTGATAAATCTGCAAAGTTATGGGACGCAGACACCAAACAGCTTGTTACGTAAGCATAAACCGATTCCCTCATTGTGAAACCAGTCCCTTTCTTAATGGGGGTCCCGAGTCCTCCGACGTTAGCTATTTTGTAAACACATTTTGATTGAGAGTAACCTTAAGATGTGACAATGTGAGATTATTTCAAAAGCCCTCTTCACACGACAGTAATTTAGCAGGTGTCCCTTGCTTAATTTTAGCATGGTTGTGAAGTTTTACAAACTGCATTTCCTGTGACAGGACAATGTTTGGACTGTCCAAGGTCCCTCATGAAATCTCAAATTTGCCGTCTTGGACAGTTCATACATTGTCGTCCTTTCACATAAGGTGCAGTTTCACCGCAAAGCTAGAATTAAGTATGGGACCCTTGCTAACTTGTTGTCGTGTGGAAAGGGCTTAAGTCAAATTTCAAGGTTACAGTGCTCATGTATAGGAACATGGTTTGTGGATGTCTTTGGTTCTAAACTAGAATTTACAAGGGTGAGTTTCAACATCATCAGGGTTTCAACACCATCGCTGATTTTTTTTCTTCTGTATTTTTTTTTCACTTTTCAGAGATGAGAAATGTCAGACTTTTATCTGTATTAAGATTTGTTATATCTTCTTGGTGACAAAAGTAGCTGTTATTTTCTTCTGATTTAAATAAATCCTGCTCTTTGATCTGCTTCTCTAGTGCCAAGAATGCTCCTTGGAATCTTTTACTCCGGGGTTTTCCAAGGGGGCCAAAATGTCATCATTTCAGTATATCACCTCAACGTTTGAACCCTCATTTTAGACTTTTTTGTTTGGAATGACTCGACCCCCCTACATTTTAGTTTTCTCATCTGGATTGAAATTATCACTTTGAAGATTTTTATCATATCATTTCTATTTTTATTTTTATTTTATTTTATTTTTTCATATCATTTCTATTTTTTTTTCTTTTTTTGTTTGCGTTTGCAGGAAGTTTGAGTTGGGTAGCAGCATTGAGGATCAGCAGCTGTCATGCCTGTGGCAAGGAGATTACATGCTGACCGTATCCCTCTCTGGTTACATCAACTATCTAGACAAGAATAATCCCTCCACACCAGCCAGGGTTATCAAGGTGTGTTCATAACTCTTTAGGACTCCTTATGAACTGTAATACTGAATTCCAGTTTCTGCGTGCAATTGACTTTTCTTCACTTTTTTTGATATATTTGGTGATTTTAGTAACTTGTGATTAACAGTGTCAACAATTTAGTACTTTTATATTGTTCCTTCATTTTTGTAAAAGAATTTATGTGCAATTTTTTTTCCCAGATTTTCTATTTGTGTTTCGCTCAAGAATTTTAATGTTTGTAAATAAGCTCATTGATGCTGCTTATGTGTTTTGTAAATGTTGCCTACTGTTGTTATTATTAATATAATCCCTTTTCACACAGTACCGGTACTGTCTGAAAGGTCGAGTCTTAAAAAAGATTTCCACTTGGCAAAAATGAGTGGGACACTCAGGTGGTATATGTAACAATGTACTTTGGCTGGTAACTTTGGTATGGTAAGCATAAATGTGTTGTGATTACCAACTTTTTATGCTTAAGCAGCTGTATGAAATTGGCCCTGGCCGGAAAGAGTTGGAAGTATTAACTGTGTCTTGATATTCTTCTATTTCTCAGGGGCATAACAAGAACATCACCGCCATGACGCTATCACAAAGTTCTAAGACGGTCTACTCTGCTGGGTTGGATAATAAACTACATATCCTTTATGTACAAATTTTTCCATTTATGCCCCTGCTTTTCTTCTTTAAAAAGGCACTGGACACTATTGGTAATTGTCAAAGACCATTCTTCTCACTTGGTGTATCTCAACATATGCATGAAACAACAAGCCTGTGAAAACTTGGGCTCAGTTGGTCATTGAAGTTGCAAGAGAAAAATGAAAGAAAAAATGCACTTGTTGCACAACATTGTGTGCTTTGAGATGTGTATAATAAAAGGTTTCAGCTGAAGATACACAGTCAACCCTCCTACTATCTGACCATTTAATATTATCAAAGTGGTTTTGAATGATATGTGGAGGCCAAAAAGGAGGCATGCTTGTAGATCCCTAGCATTACACTTGCGTGTTATAATTGAATACAGGTTTATTTCCCAAATATTTGTTTGTTCCTTAACGCTTGAGCACTGAACTGGGACATAGAAACGGGTGATTGCGTTGAAACTAAAGGAAAGGGCCACACTAACATGGTGAATGGGATGAGCATGACAGGAAGTACCATCACATCCATTGGAGTCGACGATCAAATCAGATTCCAGGATGCAGAGAAGAAAGAATTCATGTAAGTTTCTTTTTCGTTTGTAGCGTTTTGGCCGACTACGACCAGAAAAATGTTTGGCTACAGGTCACGTCCCTTTCATGGCAAACAGCCCAGCTCAAAAATGATGTTTTCTTATATAAGATAATTTCTGGGGCATAAGCATACATTCCCTGCTAACCTGCTGTGAACTCCCTGCTTCCGTAAGCATCGCTTCTTTGCTTACGGTAAGCAGAGCCATGAAATCGGGCCCAGGTGGCAAGTGATTTCTTTCCCTGCCTTTCACCATGTTGCTTTTTGAATTCCAGTTCATATTGTTTTCCCCTCTGTTATATATTATATTTTGTTCTTGTAAATTTATACTTGATATTTGATATTTGATGTTAGAAACTTTGATTGGCTATACTTTTCCCACTTTTCTGGATCCCTTCCCTTAATCCTTTGCTCCTCTTATTTCTTTAAATTGATATATATTTTTTGTTCGTACTTGTTAATTCCTCTAAAGAAGGTCTGGTTTGCATCGAAAGCTGAGTCCATCTACCCTACTCATTTGATGTTTATCTATAATTTTGTGTGCATTTCCCTTTTACTGTTGGATGTAATTTTTTTAATGTAAACTTTTAAATAATTGATGGTTTGTAATATTTGATGCATTTGGTATGTATTAATTGTGTTGCAAAATATATCTTTTTATATACTGTTTTAGGAAAATCAAATTATGTGCATTGTGTTTTATGTAAAGTACATAAACAGTATTTGCATGTAAAGTTGTTTTATATGTATGTAGGATTTGACTTGATTCTCCGTGTGAAATGTGATTTGGTTTTAACAAATATTTGGGCTTTTTTCCCGTACGACTTCTTCCTCTAATTGTTACTTATTATTATACTGATGTAACCCTCCCCTGTGTTATGGGGTCTGTTCCAGTTTTGAAATAAATAACCAGGCCTGATACTTCATGAAGGCCATTAGGGCAATTGCCTTGTTGCCCCTGGCGAAGTATACAGGCCTGAAAGTATACAGGCCTGAAATACAATACAATGCAATATTAAATAAAATATCATGACCCTCTTCTTTTCCCTGATATAGGGCTGAGACCATTGGATTAGACGCTCAGCCTCTTTCTGTGGACACGGTCGGAGATAAGATGGCCATCGGAACAGACGGAGAAGTAAGTCCAGCATTATTCAACATTTTCTACAAATTGTAACTTTCAATGTGAGACTTTTGGGACGCTTGGTGGCAGCAGACTTACCAGGTAAAATCCATTGTTCTCGGTAATGTGCGCATGCTCAGAACTACGTAAACGATGGAACTTTACCTGGTAAGTCTGCTGCCACCTAGCGTTCCAAAGTCTCCCATTGAATCAAATGTCAGGCATGATGTTCTCCCTCTGTTTTCTGATTTTGTTCCCCACAGAAAAAATCCGTTGAACTGTTTTTATAAGGCCTGAAAAGTCTATTAGAGCTTGTACCATGTGCACATGTATGTAGGTCAGCCCCTTGACTTGATAACATTTGCCTACTTTTTTAAGGACCAAATATCAATCCTGAAGTGTGTACTTCAAAGGAACACGTTGCCTTGGATCGGACAAGTTGGTCAATAAAAACTTTGACTCCCATAAATGGCCAACCGTGTTTAGTCGACGAGGTAAAAGTAAAACCACGCAATGTTGAGGCATATTTGTGTAGATCGCTGTATTCTACTTTTACAGCATCTTTCTAACATATCGATTTTAAAACACACGGTTACAGAACGCTTTTCAAAGACCAACTCGACCGATACAAGGCAATGTGTTCCTTTAATTGTTTGGGTGATTTTGTTTTTAAATGCCAGATTTTTATTTTTGATGTGTATTCTAATTGTGTTTCTTGATTTGGTATTTTACTGTTCAGGTGCGGTCTATTATTACCTTTTAACTGATTTTCTCTAAGGTTTTGAAACTGTATTGATTTTCATTGTATTTTGTAAATTGTTAACCACCCATAGGCATGTTTCATGGATGGACGCTATTTAAGTTGTCCTTATTATTTGTTATTTATGTGAGTACATGTATTGCTGTTGGGAGGGAAGCAAGTTGGGTTTCTTTTTGGACAAAGAAATATTATTATTCATGACTTGTTTACAGGGGATGACAATTGCAGCTTTTAACTCCCCTGCTTGTCTTGCCTTTCCTCTGACCAACCTTAATGTCCTGTTCTCCTTTCTTTGACTTGTGTATTAAGTGTATTTATAGTGCCTTTTTAGTCTATTTCATTATTTGCTTTGTATCGTTTGATTTTGTTGTATTTTTCTATTTCATTTTGCATTGATTTATGGTAAAATTTTATTCAATTCAACCTTCTGACTGTGATGTTTATATTTTTTTGTGTGGAATAATCAATAAACCATTTGATCTATCTATACATTTATTTATCTATCTTTTAAAAGTGTTTTTTTATATAAACTATTCTATGACCTCCGACACTAATCCCCTGACCTTTCATGACCTTTCAGGTCAGCCTGTACAGTGGGAATACCAAGGTGTTTTCTGAGAAGGTTGGATACCGAGTAAACTCTCTATGTTTCAATCCGTCGGGGAGTCAGCTGGCCATTGGTGGAGGGGTAAGTTGATCGGGTTCTCGTTCCCAACAGTGTGTTTCCAAATGTCTTAAAGGCACTGGACACTATTGGTAACTACCTAAAATAATTATTAGCATAAGACCTTTCTTGGTGACGAGTATTAGGGAGAGGTTGATGGTATAAAACATTGTGAGAAACGGCTCCCTATGAAGTAACGTTGTTTTTGAGAAAGAGGTGGTTTTCACTCATAACAATAAGACTTCTGCTGAAGCCTTTTATCATACATTTGAAAGTGCGAAAATTTTTGCAACAAGTAATGTTTTTTTTTTTTTCATCATTCTTATGCAACTTTGATGACCAATTGAGTCCAAATTTTGATCTGTTCGTTATTCTATGCATATGATGAGAATATTGCTTAATTTTGCTTGATGTTTTCCCCCATTTGCATCCTGTGTATCCCATTTCTACATTGTGTATTTTGTGGAGTCACGTTGTGTGACTTTTGATCTGTTGTAAATTGATGATTGTGTTTTGTATTATTTAGAAACTTTTATCCTGTTCATATCATTGTAACTTTGCTGTTTTGCTGGAATTTTGATGTGATAATGTTTCTTCCTTGAAACTGGTGTTACATGTTTGTCTTGTCTACATGCTTGTATTTTGTCTGTCTAGGCTGTCTTCTACAAGCCTCGACTTAATCTGACAGCCTCAAACCCTCTCCCCTCTTTCTTCTTTGCTTAATATTTTGATTATCTATCTAACGTTTTGTATGAAATGTTATATTCTGAGTAGAGTAGTTTGTATTTTGGTATACATAGATTAAGTTTTTTTCCCTCCATCTTCTCTGTGCATACCATGTTGCTTATCTAGGCCTATGTATGATTATGTGTATTTTGAGACGAGTAGTTTGAAATAATCATCAAATTGAATTGAACCTTTGTTCCTTCGCGGCTTCTTTGGTCTACATATTCCCCCTCCCGCCCGCCTTCTGCTCTTAATATTTTGTTTGTATACATGTACATAATATTTTGAATGATATGTTATATATAATAGAGAAGTATGAAATAATCGTTGACTTAAATTGAATTTAATTTCATTGAACCTTTATTTATTTGCTGCTATTTTGGCCTACATAATTACCTTAATATTATTTTGATTATCTATGTGATATTTTGTACACAAATCATCTATTTTGAGAAGAGTAGTATGAAATAATCGTTGACCTGAATTGAACCTTTATTGCTTTGCTGTTATTTTGGTTTACGTTGTGTTCCCCCCCCCCCCCCTGTCGTTCTTAATATCTTGATTATCTATGTACGTAGGCCTAATATGCCAATGTTTGACAAGCACTTTTTTTTATGGTTAGCAAGTTTTTTCTGTGTGTAGCAAGTTTTTTCTGTGCTTACAGCGTTTGTAGATTTGGAATGTGGGCCTACAGGGCATTCCACTTGTTTGGCAAGATATAACATAGGCCTAATATGCCAAAGTTTGGTTAGCTCTTACTGTGCATTGATTATATTATATCTCTACAGAAATGTATCGAGCACTGTGAATTGTTATATAAGACGTTTTCATTTGATAGGCCTACATATTATATTTTGAGAAGAGTTTGTATAGAATAAATTTTGACTTGATTTGAATGTAACTGAACCTTTATTCCTTTGCCGCTATTAACAGGACTGCAAAGTGCACATCTTTGATGTCTTGGCCAGTGACTTGAAGGAGGTGACTCAACTGACAAACAATGACCCTGTGGATGCTGTTAAGTTCTCTCCCGATGGAGAGCACCTCGCCTGTAGCTCTGGCAAGAAAGCGTTCCTGTGGAAAGTCGATGGATATATGGTGAGTTTCCACCCTGAGCCCAATTTCATAAACATGTTTAGCAGAAAATAGTGTTAACAAATGAGTGGGGTACCAGTCGCAACAATGCAACCTTTGCAGGCTGGTAACTGGTTTCAAGATTTTTCTGTGCCTCTGAGCAAGTGTTTTGTGCTTACTTTGGACGCGCATACGCTGTTTTTATAACGCGTGTATGGCATTGGGATGTGCATATAGGGCAATATCATAGAAATAGAACCCGGAGAACGCCGAGTGTCTCATTGTGCGTGCAGTTTCATTGTGAGACCATTTTCATGGACGCGCATACGCTATTTTTATAACCCGTGTATGGCAATATATTTTGCCATACAATTTTGCCATACAATGACATCATCATTGACCAATGAACACACTAGAAACGGTCTATGTGCGCTGACATCTTGCCATTTTGCCATACACGCATCTCACGCGATGATAATTTTTGCCATACGCGCGTATCGCGTGATATCAATATGCTGCGTCCACAGACGACACAGAGGGTGGCTGAGCTCAGCGTTCTCTGGGTTCTATTTCTATGGGCAATACACACATTCTTTTGGCCAAATACAAACAATTTTGGTTGGTGTTTGAGATGATGTAGAACGGAGGGCTTGGACAGACAGTTCATAGAGCTGCCTAAGCAGAAAATGTTGCTTGCAGAAATAAGTAGGATACTAGTCACAAACTGTAATGGTTTTTTTTTTGTCTTGCCTTGTTTTAGTACACATCACTTTGAGGCTTTATAAATATCTTTAGTATTATTAATGGTTGAATCTTTAAATTGATATGTATCCTGATGATAATATCAAAGTCTTATATAGCACACGTCCAAACAAGGTACTCAAGGCGCTGAGTATATACAAACTTTCAGAAAGATAGGTTATTGCAGTGATGAATTTTGAGACCCAATTAGTTAGCACCTTATAAGGGTTTACAAGGTGCTATGATGTGATTGATTGATTTCTGATTGATTGGTTGATTGATTGATTGATTGATTGATTGATTGATTGATTGATCGATTGATTGATATATTTATTTCCAATTCAGCCCGTCAGCACCTACTGGAGTGGACATGTTGGTCGCGTCATCACACTGAGCTGGAGTCCAGACAGCAAACGGTTTGCAACAGGCGGAGTGGATAGTTCACTTAGAATCTGGGCCTTGGCAAATATCAACTCTGGGGAGTGCATCAAAGGTAAACTATTTTAAAGGGCTTGGTTACTTTTTGTGTGACACAAAACACAATGTCCACAGATTTACATTAAACTTACACGATTTAAAGATAATGATGAAAGATAAAATAATACTTACACAGGTGCTGTAGTTTTTGAGAAATGTCATGCATATAATTTGCGTCACTTTGTTTTTCTCTAATGCCATGTTATTTTTTGTTTGTAAGTTTATCATTTTGTATAATTCATGATGTATAATGTGGGGGGGGGGCGGTGTTTATATTTCTTATCTATCTGTATATATTGTTCTAAAAATTGTATATTTTTTTAGTATTGTTTTGTTTTTCTTCACTATGAGAACTAGCTTATTTTGGCTAAGTGCGTCACAAAGACGCTTTTTGTAAACTATTTAAATGCAGAATTAGAATTAGAAAAGCAAAAATTATTGGCCAAACTCTCATGCCAACAGTAAAAGACACTTATGAGGACTCCTCTGTTTCATAAATAGAATGTTATAGATAAATTAACAAATGTTTTGTATTCTTTTACCTTATAGAAGAAATAAAAATCTATATAATTATTTTGTTTCTTCTATTTTATTATTCTATTTTTATTGTTCATTAAAGCCATTATACACTTTCGGTAAACAGTATTGTCCAAGTCCCACACTTCGTGTATCACAACTTATATATAAAATAACAATCCTGTGGAAATTTAGGCTCAATCGGACATCGGAGTCGGGAGAAAATAACGGGAAAACCCACTCCTGTTTTCGCGCGTTTCGCCGTGTCATGACATGTGTTTATAACAAATCCGTAATTCTCGTTAACGAGAATTTATATTGTTTTACCGTTTTCTCAAAAAGTAAAGCATTTCATGGACTAATATTTCAAGAGAAGTCTTTCACCATTACCTTCTGTAAACCCTGTAAACTATTTGTAAATCTGTGAACTTTTTTTTTTTTTTCTGTACCGAAAGGGTCCAATGGCTTTAACAGGATTAAGTTTTTATATGTTTTCTGAACACTGTATTACAATGTATTGATTGATGTTGACATGAAATAAATGTATCTGAAATGAAATTTTCCCATTTTTTTTTTCTCCTCAGGAGCTCATCCCAAAGCTACCATAGTGTCCATTTCGTGGCTTGATGACAACACAGTGGTGTCGGCAGCTCATGACAAATGTGTCAAGGTGTGGACGGTCTAGACAGGTCAAAGGTTAATCAGGGTCAATGGACAGGGGGGGGTTAATGCCAATGGGACATGTTTGGTTTCTTCAAGGTTACCTTTGGGGAGGGAGGGGACGTTTATTAATGGGTCACAAGTAGTCATACAGAAACAAGAATGATTTGGAAAGTTTTAGTTTTGCAAGACTTTTTTTTTGTTAAGGATGCTTTCATAAAGCTTGAAAGCACAAAAAACTGGTAAAACACAGAGCAGTATTGCTTAGCAGAAACAGGATACCGGCCAAACTACATTAAGTTTGCATTGTTGTGGCTGGCGCCCTACTCAATTTTTGCTTAGCAAGGATAAAATTGTCAAGCAGTATTTTCTGCTCGTCAGCTCTATGAAATTTGGCCATGTTGAGAAATTCAGACAGAAGATATGATACTCATGTCTGTTTTAATGCAGTTGTCCAGTCTGTTCTGAGTTGGCTCAGAGAGAAAGAGAGTCTCAGTTTAATGTAAATTCATTGGGGACTGGGGAGTTTCATTCGAATGAAACTTGTTTTTAAGTACACTGGATGAGAATTGGTAATTACTGTGCACTTGCATGAAGTGTGTCATAGACACAAAGTAACCATGACCTTTGTCTTGTTACAGCCATGGTCTGGTACCCTGTGTACAGTAGCAATAATGAGTAACAAAAAAGAGGGGACAGACCATTTTCTTTACCAACCTAGGCTTGGTTGAAAGGAACTAGAAAAATTGAAAACAAATTGTAAGAGCACTTTGATAATAATATGTCTAACTGCTAAAAACTTGCATGAGCAGGGTAATCTTGACTGCCAAAATATTTGTGAGCTGAGAAAATGTTTGTTTCAATTTCGCAATTTGAAATTAAACAGTTGAATTAAAAAATAGGAAGCATCCACAACTAGTCTCAAATCTGTAAATAGTACATTTAATACAATTAAATGGAACCTGATTAAATGAACACATGATGATGATGATGATTAAATGAACATTGTGCATGCAAATGTTATTTTTTTCTGATGGCAAACTAAGTGTGCCTGGCTACATTACTTGTGGGAGTTTGCAGAGTTCCCTTGAAGGGATGGTCATCTAAACAAACAAACAAACAAACAAACAAACAAACAGACAAAACAAAAACTACCCAAGAAGTTGAATCTGTAGTAATGATTTAACCAATCACTCACACCCATGACTTCAAAATAAATTCTGTATTATTTATTCAGGCCGCCACTGCTTTAAGAAAATTAAACACAAAAAATGCGTTCTTCCAAAACTTAAACCTTTTTTTTTCTTTTTTTTTCTGAGCTCATCCCTTTTTATCCCCCCCAAAACATGCAATTTTAATGTTACCATTTTTGCTGATAGATTTGCATTTGTGATTTGTAAGTTACCAAAAAGAATCGAGTATATACAGTTTAGGTGGACAGTTTTTGTAACTCCATTGTAGCTTAGATGAAAAATTGTTACAGAGTATATTTCTAACTATTTTATATTTCTATTTGATCTGTACGTAGATTTCGTTTTAAGAATAAGATGCATATTTGGGGAAACTAACAAAGTAAGCAATTTGTCATGTGTATTATTTCTTCGGTAGTTAGGGAGTTTTTTTGTAGTAAAAATAAACGCTCAGTTGCAAGATGTTGTCTGAAGAAAGTTGTTTAATTAGAAGAGAAAACTCTTGAGGTTAAATGTTTTAGTGTGAAATGCATGCGCCCAGTATGTACGTACTAGGGACAGCTCTGAATGGGTTACTGGAATATGGAGACATTTTTTTTTTATAAGACATGATGTCATGGCCTGAGCAGTTTAGAGCAACAAATTCAAGTTCTAGTGGTTTAGTCATCGGGGTGTGGGTTCGAATCCCAGTCATGATAATTGTGTCCTTGAGCAAGATACTTCACTATAATTGCTTCTCTTCTCCCAGGGGTTCAAATTTTGTTCAAAAAATCCTTCCGAGTACCTTGGCAGCTCGGGACGTATACTCCCCAGGGAGCTAGAAGATTACAGGAACGTTATTGACCCATTGACCAGACGCTTATGTAAAGCTCGTTGATACGTTATTGTGAAATGCACAATATAAAAAATAGTTCTGATTATTATTTCTTCTCGTCTGGAAGGGCCCCGAATATTTCTTCTTTTTGGTTATGAAATTATTTAATTTAATCTTATAATTAAATTCTGCAAGTAAGTACTTGTTTAATTATTTTAACAAAGCTAAAATAACAGATGACTATGCCTTATCTGATGCATTGGGGTTTGATAAAGTCCCTATACTTCATTTTGTAAGATGGGTTTATGGTAGCCCTGGCGGTCTTACACTTTTGTATTGTACTACAGTATCTGTGTACAGCACAGAGGAAGAGTGTAACAAAGGTGTAACAAAAAGATGGCGGTTGTTGTTACAGGTCTGCAAATGTTAAACACATTGCAAGGATCATTGTGACAGGAGGTTAGTGGCGAAGTCAAACAGGGTATTTGTTGTGGGTTTTGTTTTTCAGTTATGTACATGGGAGGGGCAAAGCAATATTTAGGTACAATCATGCACAAGGGCCTACCAGGCATGAAGTTGTGGCAAAGCGGTCAAGAGCACCAGACTCGAGCTCTGGTGTTTCTAATCAGTTCGAGTCTCGGTCGTGGGACTTGTGTCCTTAAGTAAGACAGTTAACCATTCTTGCTGCATCCTTGGGACATGAAGCCGAAGGTCCCGTGTGATGTGTAATGCATAAAAAAAACCATGCAGTTATGCTTATCGCTAAGAGAAGAGGTTAGCCTAAGTATGACTGGCAGTGGCTTCTGAATGCGCCACAGCACCTTGTTAACATTTACTACATAAATATGGTCTCATAATTATAAAACAAATCCAAATTCTGCGCCTTGAACACCCAGCAGGGTGGATAGTTTTATATTATTATTAAAACCTGTTAGAATGTTTTTGTCTGATTAAGCGCCTTGAGTACCTTATACGTTCACTTGTAAGACTATATATTAATGTTATTACTAGAAATATTAAGTCCAAAAATTGAAAAAGCACTGTTGAGGGTGCCTTGATTTGAGAAGCTTGTAAGTTGATTAAAGAAGCTATGGGCAGACTGTGTGCACAGAACTTCAAACTACGGGCATTCTAAAGTCTGCACATCAAGAGGTTAAACCAAGTTAATTTCTGTAGGTAGGTTTCATAATGACTAGAATAAACACTGTCAGTTTAGTTGATGAATCACAATTTCTTGATTTGTGCAATTCATAATCGTGGATGTTAAACCAATATTTGTATGAGAGAGATTGGCTGTTGCCAGCTTGGTGGTGTTCACATCCCCTTGTGGGAGTTTGCGGAGTCCCATTGATAGGAAGATGTGCTTTTGGCCACTCAGGACTAAGTTCTAATGATCAGGTTATTGTTATATCCTCTAATGTTTTGTATTTTCGAAAGTGCCTATTTGTAATCTGTGTGTGCTGTTTAATGATTGTCCATGTTTGATATTATGTCTGATTAAAGAGGGCCGTCCTAAGAAAGTACATTCAAATGGAATCTTTGGGTGATACTTTGTTTAGATCAGTCAAAAGATCCTATTTGGAAACCACAACTTCCACTCCGGCCTCATGCGATTCATTTTTCCTGCGAATGCGAAGCAAGTTTTATTTCACAGGAGTTGAGCACATGGGAACTATTCCAAATTATTTGTTGCGATTTTGTGATGTCAACAGTTGTACTGCATTTGCAGGAAGTACATGTATGAACCAAGGTTTATTAGGCTTCGTCAATCTCGATTTGAAGCCTGATAATAACTAATAACCGATGGAGCCCTAGACCAAATTTCATAGAGCTGATACCAGAATAAGGTTACCGGCCAAAATACCATGTCGCATGTAAAATTTGTGACTGGTACCCTGCTCATATCTGCTAAGTAGAAATATATGTCAAGCAATTTTGACTGCTTCAGCAGCTCTATGATATCAGGCCCAGAAATACAGGCCCATGTGTTAACAAGAGTAGACCCTTGCATTGGCGGCCATCTTTGATGTCAAACAGTGGAAACATGTACACTCTTCATTGACCTTAATGACCGGACTGTTTTGGCTCTTGTGCAGTTATATGCAACGGGTCTTTTATCCAAACACAACATTTAATCTCGAAAGGTTAGCGGCATTACCAAATACATAAAATCTCTCTTAAAGAGTTGTGGTGGCTGTGAGAAAAAAATAGTAGTGTAATAACTCTCATATATATAATCATGCTACAGACACCCTTCTTCTTAAGAAAGATTTTCATTTAATATATTGCATCCTCAGACGTGCAACTTTCTAATTTTTTACAGTGTTTTTCAGTTTTCTACGACACTGTTTTGAAAAGAAATGCCCGATCCTTGCGTTAACCCACAGTTGTTAGGGATTGTCAAATCATAAAAGAGCAGGGAATAATAATGTGATTCATTTATCCCCTTTCAACTAATTTGGCTATGCAGAGCTGAGTCTATCAAGTCTGACAAATCGACTGTAGTAGTTCGAGGGATTTTGGGTTGGTACATCTTTAGCTGATTAGACTGTAAGCTTTATTTTAATATTTATGTTATGGAACCACCTTTTGTTATCAATAAACCAAAACTATACTATTCTATCCCGTATTCTTGATTTTTTTTCATAAAGCGCATCAACCCAAATTTCCAATGGAGTCGAAATTAAAACGCAAATCGAAACAATGCACATGCTGATAATGCAGTACTCTATGCAGATACATGTATTTGCACTATGGCAGACAATGCATCAAAAGCCTACAGCAAACAACTGTAATCAAACTGGTACTTCAACTCTGGATCAAAGTATAAATTCAAAGACGACCTAAATGAAACAATGGCATTTAAGTGATCTTTTATAGAAAGAAAAAAACAATCAAAGAAAAAATAATGATATAAATGAAAACATTTTAGTTTAAAAGTTCAATTTTTATTTAAACACAGTTTGGGAAAAGCATTGAAAAACAAACATCCAAATAATTAAATTATAAACATAAACTCAAGTGGACACAAATTAATTAGTATTATGTTAAACATGGCTGTCGGCTATACACCAGGCACTTCTTGTATGATGTAAATTTTGTGCAATCTATCTAAGAATTTATCAAATTTATCATTAATCCCATATTTATAATGGGAGACTTTTGTACAGTCTTTTTTCACAGTTCTCGCCAGTAGTACACATGCTCAGACCTACGCGCGCATACTTAGCATTCAGAGCCGCAAAAAGGACCGTCTCCTGCTGTCAGCATCTCAAAAGTCTTGCACCTGCAGAAACTGTAGTCATAAGTGTGCATTCTACTCTGAATGTCTAAATGAAAACATAATCCACGTGTCGAGTCAGACGCACTTTTTATAGTGAATACTATCTGCACTGCATTAACTATGAATTATGACACATTGTCATACACAAAGTGTTTGGCATATTTGCCCCAGCCAGTGGTACAAACATATACAACATGATGAAAAAATTCAATTTCAAATCAATACAACTTTCACTTCTTATTTAATTAAAATGTTTTTAAGCCCAGTTCATACTTCCTGTAAATGCGGAGCGAATTGTTGACGTCACAGCCAGTTTTTGCTGCAAATGTTTCAAAGCAGTTAAGCACATTTCAACTGTTGAGAATTATTTGTTGCAAATTTGTGTCGTCAAAATTCCTATGAACCGGACTTTACTTTTTATGAAATCACAACATAATCAATGTACAAATGCCCTTCAACTGTTCGCCTAAATATTAGCGTAAACATACATAATAATAAATGATTAATCAATCAATAAAAATTAAAAAAGCTCTTTGGCAAAGGTTTCAAAATACGAGACAAACAGATCAATCCATCAGGCCACACCCCCTTGATGTGTCAACCCCTTGATGAGTCAAATGTAGCATAGAGCAAGTTTGAGTTTGTACCATGGTTTTAAAGGAACACGTTGCCTTGGATCGGTCGAGTTGGTCTTCGAAAAGGGTTTGTAACCGTTTGTAATAAAATGCATATGGTTAGAAACATGTTTTAAAAGTAGAATACAATGATCCAAACACATTTGCCTCGAAATTGTGTGGTTTTCCCTTTACTTTGCAAACTAACACTGTCGGCCATTTATGGGAGTAAAAAATTCGACTCCCACAAATGGCCGACCGTGTTTTGTCAACGAGGTAAAAAGAAAACCACGTAATTTTGAGTGATACTTGTGTGGATCATTATATTCTACTTTAAAATTAACTATCAAACCATATGCATTTTATAACAAACAGATACACCTGCTTTTCAAAGACCAACTCGACTGATCCAAGGCAACGTGTTCCTTTAATGTACACACAAAACACTGTTTCAACATTATTTTTACTAAACAAATTTGCATAGAGTTCATCTTGAGATTTCACTATTCTGAAGTATCTGAACTAAGGTTTATTAAATCATAGAATAACTCGCAACAATTCTTCGCCATCAGCGCTGTATTTAAGCAGAGAGGCGTTCTTTAGAAACAGAGAAACCCCACTTTAGGCAACTTCTTGCCAGCCCATGATTTTGTGCTTCAAAGGAACGTTACAGAATTGGTTAGAAAACAAAATCGTAAACTTACACGGTCTAATGATGGTGGCATGTAGAAAACATCCCTTGAAATATTTCTGTCTGAAATGGCATACTTGATGAGAAATTAATAATTTAAAGGCAGTGACACTATTGGCAATTACTCAAAGTAATTATTAGCATAAAACCTTTCTTGGTGACGAGTAATGGGGAGAGGTTGGTGGTATAAAACATTGTCAGAAACGGCTCCCTCTGAAGTGCCATACTTTTCGAGAAAGAAGTAATTTTCCACGAATTTGATTTCAAGACCTCAGATTTAGAACTTGAGGTCTCGAAATCAACCATCTAAAAGCACACAAATTCGTGTGACATGGGTGTTTTTTTCTTTCATTCTTATCTCGCAAGTTCGATGACCGATTGAGCTCAAATTTTCACAGGTTTGTTATTTTATGCATATGTTGAGATACACCAACTGTGAAGGCTAGTCTTTGACAGTTACCAATAGTGTCCACTGCCTTTAACTTTGCGTTTGGAGTTTATTGCTCAGTGAACGTTTTACTATTTCTTTTGTTTACATCAATGTCATGCAAAATGTGTAATAGTTT